>NW_027069496.1:155623-170623 GCF_002906115.3 Quercus suber | reverse complement strand
TGTCCGAATCCAACGTGTCCAGTGGAAATTTCCACTGGACATAAGCCGTGTCCTAAAATCAATTAGCATTCATTATTTCTTGAAACATAATTTCTGTTAAATTGATAAAAATTAAATCTAATCATAATATGAAGATGATCCAGAGATTGTCTGCTTTACAACCTTATGATTGCAAACCATAAATATAGGTAAAAGCACCATTAGCAAAAGTAAAGCCAATGGATTCTTAAGTATAATGATAGAAGGACTACCGCACACCCTTGGTGCGATGGTCACTTCACAAGTATAAGTACTTGTGGAGTGCAGGAGGCAATGGCCAGAGTTCAAGTCTCTAGGAGGGAGCTTCACACACATATACACTTAGATTAGGCTAGAGTAGAAATTCTATCTTGTATATATATATAAAAAAAAGTATAATGATAGAAGGCAACCTGTGTGGTTAGTACTTAGAACAAAGTCGCAGAAGAGGATGTTGTCATCAATTAGTTAGAGAAATTGTACATCAAGAAACACAATTTCCTTGAAGTTTAGCCAGCAATTCTTTGTCCTTGAAGTTCATTTACAATTGATAATTTGAATTTACATTTAGGTAGTAAAGAAGAATTGCTTTAGATTTCAAAAAGGGATTTTAATGCTAATATCATTCATGATAACAAGATTGAATTCTAGATTATTATATAGTAGTTTGAGAAACGTTGATGATCATGAATATATATTAATATGAATTAATAAGATAGATTCCAAAACTTTAATTCATTTTTCTAGATTGTTTAATCTCTTTACTGCTTTATGTTATAACTTTGCTTAGATTAATTATTTGCTTAGTTTTATTTAACTTCAAAATAATCAATTTTTATTAAACTAGATTAAGATTTATTTAGTCAAGCTTTAATTAATTTTATTATATTCATATAAGTCATTGTGAGTTCTGTTAGGTTCTAAATATTTAGGATTAAATGTTTAGAAACTAAATTTGTTGTATCTTGGCAAACTGAGTACAAAAACTAGTCTAGTATAAGACCTTTGTCTTTGAAAAGGTTTAAACATTGCTCAAGTTGATACAAGTCAAGATTCAAGAATGTACAAGCTGCAGAAAAAGGATTTTAGAATTGAAGAGCTTGTCCGATCGAGAGAGTCCTTCAACCGATCAAATTGCGATTTGTAAAATTTTAAAGAATTCCCAAAAGCCAACGATACGTTTAAGGTTTGAGTCCAACACTATTAGGTTAAAAGCAAAACCCTAATACATGTTTTTCAACTCTTGTGAGTTAATCCTGTGACATCTGTGAGGTTCCGTAACCTTCTAACTTAATAAGCATCTACTAGAGAATAGATACCTCATTTTGTACCTCTTACAACTTGGACCCCTGTTCCCTAATGATGTTGGAATTTTAACGCCTAACGTTGGTTTAGGGCCCAATCAGATTGAAATTGACTTGACGAAAGTGTTTTAAAAAAAAATATAACTCTTTTATGAACTAAATAAGCTATTTTTGGAAACAAAAGGCTATGGAAACCCTAGGCCATGTGTATGCATACACGTGTATGTGCACGCATGCTCAAGCTCTACGTGCGCATGTTTCATGCATGCATACGTATACATAAGCATGCGTACGCATGCTAGGATTCTAGAAGCTATGAAATGCAAGTCTTTTGCATTTAAAACTTCATTTGGAATGAATCCCACATCGTCTGGGAGCTGTTCCAAACTCCTCTTTCTAACTATAAAAAGCCATATATGGTACTTTTTAGAACACACAGGAAATTCAAAGGGAAAACACAAGATTCATTAGAAATAGTGAATCAAAGAGGGAGTTTTTCACAAAACCTCCTCAAGTCAATATTTTTCTGATTGAGACATTTTCTGGTCTTGATCTTCGTGTTTCAAGGTTTAACTAACTTATTTTAGTTTGATCGTGGCTAGATTGACTGAGGGGAATGGTCAAAATCAAGCCAAGGAGCCTTTGTTTTGGAGGTAAAGGGTCTAGCTCTTCTTGCCTCATTTTCTTTGATTAAATCTATTTTTCTCTTGCTTCTTTTGTTTTATATATGTATAACATGTTTGTTTAGCTTAAGTCTGCTTTGTTTTATTGTTTTAAGTATGCTAGGTTGCTAAATTTAGTTTCTATGCAGCTATGTTCTTGTTTTCTGGATTAGGGTTTAGGGTGTGTATGCATATGCATGCTTACTGCATGCGCATGCATGCTTACTGCATGCGCATGCATGCTTGAAATATGCGTATGCATACAACTATGCTGCGTACGCAGACCCTATGTATGTGCACGCATGCTCGTGCCTAGAAACTCTAATCCCAACCTTTTGACTTATGTTTCTTTGTTTTATTTATTTAATATGTCTCTGTTTTGTCCTAGTTTTCTATATTTATATGTCATCGCCTCCATGTTTTGTTCATTGTTTGTTCTTTACATGCTAGATTAGGGTTTATCTTCAATCTTATTGATGTGCCATGAACATACATATAACATGATCATGCATTGATGCATAGGTGTTGTGGTACAATGAGAGGTAAGTCATGCATTCGTATGAATATGCATTTTTTTGGAATATGATTTTCTCTTAGGTTGATGAACATGAATAAGCTTGCTTGGATGCCATATTTTTTATGATTAAAGTGTAATAACATGCTTGTTTGACGCTGCCATGTCTATGTTTCTACCTTAGATGAAATACGATGATATGTGCGATAGATGTATGTTAGGGTTTAGGATGAAAACTGTCTTGTTGATTGCTTAGATGTATGCTGGCGTGTGTGAGAGTCTAGAATGATAAATGTTGAATGTGCCTTTAATGAGATAAAACGTAAGATACAATAAGTGGAAGTTGACCCACGAGTCGGGTGGGGTTGGGTGCCTAACTCCTTCCCATCCCCATACCTAAACTCTGGACATGTGCTTTGGTGGTAAATCAATACTTCCACAAAGGGCGTTATATTTATGGTTCCTAGACCAATCTAGGTGGATATTCCATTTCCTTCTTCGTCATGGTCCACTTGGTCGAGGTGTACTCCCTTTGTTACGCCCACACAGAAATCAAATCAATATTGTTAGCACCGGTGGAAAAAATTTGCTGAAATCAAATCAACCATAGTTGATGATCTAAATCTTTGAGTGGAGTTCTCAGAGTCACAAACTAGAGTGTTTGTGTGCAAAAGATTCATAATAGAAGAGTCTGTGGATTTGAAGTTGTGTTTGGTTACGTGAGTAAGTATTACATAAGGTAGCAGTAGATTTAGGGTGAAGTCTATTATAAAATTTTCCATTCTATTAGTAAATTGTTGCCTTGTGGATTGTTTAGATTAAATCCTCCCTAGGTTTTTTACCTTGAAACTAGATTATTTTATTGGTTTTCTTAGGTCATCATATCGTTGTGTTCATAACTTTTCTGCTGTTTATGATATGATCGATACTTGGTTAACCTAGATCTATTTAATTGAACTAAGTACCAACTTGGCTTTAAATTAAGTTAAACAATCTGTGTTTTTAGCGGTCTAAAACTTAACAAGTTTAACCTTGCATTTGTGAATATTTATAAATTATACTATACTTCAGTATTGAGTTTTCAGTCTCAATATTCATGAAATGCTGCATGGTGATATTGCCATATTGAATGATCAAAGCTTGCAAGTCTTCCTCAAAACTTGAGTTTTGAAGCAAAGATGACCCTGAAGATGTTCCACTGGAGGAAGCCATGTTGAAACCACTGAAATGTTTGTAGCTTTTTTCACAATAAGAGTAGTCTAAGAGAGAGATTACCAGGACCCAGATACTAAATTACACTAACATAGCAGATAATAATAACAACAACAACAATAATAATATAGCCTAATTTATCAGAGATAGGCAAAAATCATGAAATGTAGTACAACCAGTAAAGGAACACGACTTAGAAGGATTGCTTGAATGTGGAATTTATCATACACCCAGAAAGGAGAATCTCACTGAGAATAGGAGACATGAATCTCAAACTCGGTCTCCCTTGCCCACCCAAACTTCTCTCATTTTTCCCCAATTTTCTCAGTTAGGGCTATAGTGAGTCATGTATTTTGGTTTTGATTTCAAGAGTTCCCCTTTAATGTTTTTATTTATTTATTTTAATAACAGTTGTTTTATTTTCTTTTAATTATACGAAATTTATTATAAAAAATAGAGCCATAACAGTGTCGTTTTGACTCACTTAACGACACCACTTAACTGGATCTAATAGAATACTAAATTGACAAAAATTGAAACTTAAAGAACGTCTAAAACGATGAAATTGAAAATTAGAGGATTGAAATGATGAAAGTTGAAAGTTAAAAGGCCAGTTTTGAATTTTTGCCTAAATATTATTTTGAGAGAACCTAACTTCACCCCAGCAAATATTGGATATGGCTCAAATCCTGTTGTAGGATTACAATAAAGCAGCGAATAGAATTTCTTTGCCCATGTCCAGCGGTAGCTGATTGTCTTTGGAGGTCAAAAGAATCAGTCCAATATTGCACATGTTTTATCTAATTGATTAGATTATTCTGTATTGGTGCTACTATGGCTATTCATGCCTGTAATAGTTTCGCCTATACTTTCTGTTGTCCGGCCTGTATCTCTTTTTCAATAATAAATTTTATTTCTTTTATCTAAAAATAACAAAAATTAAATAAAAGAAGAAAGTCTCTTGATTGTCGCAAATTATTTTAATGTAACACTACGTTAAATAGGCTTTTGACATTGACAAATTAATCAAAAAAGATTATGTGTTGGATTTTTCATCCAATCCATAACCATAGGATTTCAGCGGAACTTTACAGGAAGGCATATAAGCAGGGGGTTTACGGATGCTTGTCTCAACAGTGTCACCATTCTTTACAATAAAGACCGTGTCCATGCCCCAACTCATGTGTCGATCTAAATGACAGTGCCAAAACCAGACACCTGCCAAAAAATCATTTAATCTTAGTATGACATATAAATGAACTAGAAGGTAATATTATTTAGGTTCATTTTTATTGTATTTTTTTTTTTAATTGATATTAAAGATATTACAAATTTTATTACATAGATCTTATAAACTAACAAAATCAATTTTTAATATACAAATAAAAACTAATTAATAAATATATTTAATATATTAATAATATGATACTAGTCAAATTTATTATTAGGTCAGTTTGTAAATTTTTTTATTATAAAATTGATAAATTTTTTAATATTTTTTATAGATGTTATTATGTACCTGGACCATGTTTGGTTATTTTTATTTTTATTTTGTTTCTCAAAAAAAAAAAGAAATTTATTTTTGAGAAGGCCNTATACTATACTTCAGTATTGAGTTTTCAGTCTCAATATTCATGAAATGCTGCATGGTGATATTGCCATATTGAATGATCAAAGCTTGCAAGTCTTCCTCAAAACTTGAGTTTTGAAGCAAAGATGACCCTGAAGATGTTCCACTGGAGGAAGCCATGTTGAAACCACTGAAATGTTTGTAGCTTTTTTCACAATAAGAGTAGTCTAAGAGAGAGATTACCAGGACCTAGATACTAAATTACACTAACAGAGCAGATAATAATAACAACAACAACAATAATAATATAGCCTAATTTATCAGAGATAGGCAAAAATCATGAAATGTAGTACAACCAGTAAAGGAACACGACTTAGAAGGATTGCTTGAATGTGGAATTTATCATACACCCAGAAAGGAGAATCTCACTGAGAATAGGAGACATGAATCTCAAACTCGGTCTCCCTTGCCCACCCAAACTTCTCTCATTTTTCCCCAATTTTCTCAGCTAGGGCTATAGTGAGTCATGTATTTTGGTTTTGATTTCAAGAGTTCCCCTTTAATGTTTTTATTTATTTATTTTAATAACAGTTGTTTTATTTTCTTTTAATTATACGAAATTTATTATAAAAAATAGAGCCATAACAGTGTCGTTTTGACTCACTTAACGACACCACTTAACTGGATCTAATAGAATACTAAATTGACAAAAATTGAAACTTAAAGAACGTCTAAAACGATGAAATTGAAAATTAGAGGATTGAAATGATGAAAGTTGAAAGTTAAAAGGCCAGTTTTGAATTTTTGCCTAAATATTATTTTGAGAGAACCTAACTTCACCCCAGCAAATATTGGATATGGCTCAAATCCTGTTGTAGGATTACAATAAAGCAGCGAATAGAATTTCTTTGCCCATGTCCAGCGGTAGCTGATTGTCTTTGGAGGTCAAAAGAATCAGTCCAATATTGCACATGTTTTATCTAATTGATTAGATTATTCTGTATTGGTGCTACTATGGCTATTCATGCCTGTAATAGTTTCGCCTATACTTTCTGTTGTCCGGCCTGTATCTCTTTTTCAATAATAAATTTTATTTCTTTTATCTAAAAATAACAAAAATTAAATAAAAGAAGAAAGTCTCTTGATTGTCGCAAATTATTTTAATGTAACACTACGTTAAATAGGCTTTTGACATTGACAAATTAATCAAAAAAGATTATGTGTTGGATTTTTCATCCAATCCATAACCATAGGATTTCAGCGGAACTTTACAGGAAGGCATATAAGCAGGGGGTTTACGGATGCTTGTCTCAACAGTGTCACCATTCTTTACAATAAAGACCGTGTCCATGCCCCAACTCATGTGTCGATCTAAATGACAGTGCCAAAACCAGACACCTGCCAAAAAATCATTTAATCTTAGTATGACATATAAATGAACTAGAAGGTAATATTATTTAGGTTCATTTTTATTGTATTTTTTTTTTTAATTGATATTAAAGATATTACAAATTTTATTACATAGATCTTATAAACTAACAAAATCAATTTTTAATATACAAATAAAAACTAATTAATAAATATATTTAATATATTAATAATATGATACTAGTCAAATTTATTATTAGGTCAGTTTGTAAATTTTTTTATTATAAAATTGATAAATTTTTTAATATTTTTTATAGATGTTATTATGTACCTGGACCATGTTTGGTT
The DNA here is from genome assembly GCF_002906115.3 of Quercus suber. Lineage (NCBI taxonomy): Eukaryota > Viridiplantae > Streptophyta > Magnoliopsida > Fagales > Fagaceae > Quercus > Quercus suber. The sequence continues at coordinate 163,627 of NW_027069496.1, read as the reverse complement.
ATTTTTATTTTTATTTTGTTTCTCAAAAAAAAAAAAAAAAATTTATTTTTGAGAAGGCCGGATACATGATCAGGGACTTCTAGGACAAAATCTAGATGTTGTTTGAGCTAATTCTTCTAACCATAAAATATAGTCATATAAATATTAATCCAACATCCACGTTATATATATATATATATATATATATATTTTTTTTTTTAATCGGTAAATAATGGGGAGGTAAAGGATGGGTTTGAACAGCATACATGAAGCATTATAAAATATGTCATCACTACAGTGACGACGCCACGTTCAGGCCAGGGTGTTCCCAAGAACACCCTGACCTGGAAAAAAAAAATTTATATATAATAATTAAAAAAATTTTATTTGTTTACCCTTAAAAAAAAATTAGGAACACCCTCATCCAAAATTAGGAACACCCTCAACCAAAAACAGATTTCGGGCCTAAACAAAAACTCTTGATTTCCCATACAAAATAATGAAAATATAAACCTATAATCCAAACAAAACAGATATAGATCAGTAATGGAGGTGAGGAGAAGTTGTGCTAGGTAGAGGCAGCTTGAGAGAGGAGCATGGAGGTGTTATTAGGGATGAACGATGCCTGTTGAAAGAAGCATGGTGGCCGCGTAAAATGATGCTTGAGGAGAACATTGAGAGAGAAGAAAAGCTATAACTAAAAAAAAAAAAAAAGCTGTGACTAAGAAATAAGGACGAAGAAAGAATAGAAGAAAGAAAAAAGGAAAGGGATTGAAGAAAAATCTAGAAGAGACAGGCACGTGTGATAGGCGAGGAAAAAGGTTAAAGGAAAAATGCACATAAGTTAAAAAAAAAGAAGAAAAGCTTTGGGGGTTTCTGGAACTATAGGTCCAACGTTTTCTCTGGGCCGTGCTTGTAAAGCTACTGGGCCGGGTTTCTTTCTGTTTTTTCTTTTGTTGTTTTTTTTTTTTCTTTTTCTTCTAATTAATATACTTCAACCATTTCAGTGTTAAAAAAAAAAAAAGACCTGACGTAGAAAACAATGGAAAAGAGAAAAAAAGTTATTAAAAATTAAATTAAATTAAAGGGTGGGTTTTGGTTTATGGTTTGGGTTATGATATGGGTATAATTTAAGGCTTGAGTTTATCACTTGATTGATCCACTCAACTTTTAATTACGTTATATATATTAATTATACACATAACAAATTATAAAAGACAATTGATAAAAAAATTAAACAACTAAATTATGTTAGACTAAACAATAATGAAACAATACATTATAAAAGACAAACAAATTAAATTATGTTAAGCTAATATTTTTAAAAAAAATTATGTTAGGCTAAACAATAATTAATAATTTTATAATTAATGAAACAATAATATAACAAATTATTGTTTATAAAAGACAAACAAATTAATAAAACAACAATAATTAATAATTTTATTAATATTTCAATGAACTTATAGTTTATTATTTATTCTTTTGCTAAAATTATGGACAAATATTTGATAAGAAAACCACGTAGAAGACAATTATAAACTTTATGTATTTGCGTGTTTTTTTTATTGTTGTTGTTGTCAATATACAAAATTTTTATTATTAGATTGTATAATTTATGTTTATTGAGGAACACCCTGAAAAAAATTTCTAGAGTCGCCACTGCATCACTATACTGGTTGACTATCACTTGAACCTCATCCCATACCCATGCTTACAATCTTTAAAATGGATGCAATTTCTTTATAAAAGGAAAAAATACCTAAGAAAGCAAGAACAACTAAAGGGAAGAGAAGAACACACCAGGATTATTTGCCACAAATCTGATGGCAACCCATCCATTCTTAGGAACTCCAAAGGTAGTCACTTCAGGAGGATCAACCATATTATAATGTTTTGGGTCAATTTCATTATTGAAATTCCCAAAACCTGTACCAACCACATAGAAGCTATATCCATGCATATGCATAGGATGATTCACTGAGCCTGTTAACACGTTAGTCCCTTGGAAAACTATCTCGACTGCCTCATTGTAATTCAACACCTTCACCTTAGTCCCTTGGACTGTTAATTCAATGCTATCTGGAAATTCATCACCAGTGAAGTTATAGTATGAAGGTGGTTGGTCGGGAAAATCTGTTGTGTAAATTCCACTAATATTCCTGCACAAGAAATCTCAACTTGATCATATTTTTCAAACAAACATACCATATATGGTTGTAGGGTATACCTTTATCATAATATAAATCTAGTATTTCCATATATCCTATAAATTAAGATATGTTTGTTTAATGTCCGCGTGAACGTAAATCAGAGGAGGCCCCTTAAGGTCTTGTGAGCAAGATAATGGTTGGCTTATAGGAGTAATTGTTATTACTTTTAAAACTGTGAACTTTGAACAAAGTTGGTTGAGAAAAAATTGCAAAACTCTCTTTTCCATAAAATATTTGAGCTGGAAACCTACTTGACATATGTAATTTTATAGCAAGGGCCGGAGTTTTTCAGTTGATATAACTACAAGTACAATGTTAAAATTTAAAAGTGAATATACTACATGATAGTAAATCATTCTGCATAAAGTTTTATTAAAATTAAGCAATGACCAAGGATACTTTACAAGAAACCCATGAACAAACTCTTTTGTGGTCATTTTAGCAAAAGTCAACACTTTTTTCAACTTTTGTACCGTGAGGGGCAAGTCCCTTGCTAGGCTATTTAGGGAACTGCCTAAGTTTCTAAGTAGAAAAAGACACCATAATTGTTCTAATATAGCTCACAAGCTGATGATAGTTCACAAATATATTCAAATGCTTATCAAACATGGTTTATTCTAATATTAATGGTTTAGGTTTATTTTACCAACTACAATTCTCAAAAGAAGTTTTTCAACTACAAAAAAAAATACCCCAGCATATGTACTAAATTAAAATAATATGTTTGTAAAACTTAAACACAAATATAATTAGTCATTTTATATCTTAAAAATTAGGAAATTTTAATTGAAAATATAATAAGAAAATTATACATCTTATTTAATTGATACTTAGTGTTCGTTTGGATCACATCTGCATGTTTTTGTTTTTGCGTTTTATTTTTTTTTTGACCAGTGGCAAAGTTACAATGTTTTTAGCATGAACAATAATTCAAAAATTATTTTTTTATTATTTTCAGCAATAAATTTTTAATTTTCAGCAAAATAAGCAGTATTTAAAGATATGCTTAGATATCAGAAAAATATTTTATTTTAAAGTTGTCATCTCATATCTCAATTTATAAATTATACCCAACCTACCCTTTTTTAAATCATTTAAGAAAAGTGAAATGAACTACAAAGTCTACAATTCTCAAGGAGAAAAGGGTAAAACTATGCAAATGCATACCTTGTCTTTTCCAACAATCAAACAACGAAAAAATAGAGAGGTAGGAAATAACAAAACCTGTAGTAAGCCTGTAGCACATCAGTACTTGGGTTGACCCAACTTATATTATTCAAGCTTGTCCCTAATATCTCATCACAACTCCTCCAGAACATGTTAGACAGAAGATTGTATTCATGGAAACTGTTACATACATTTTGGTAGTTATGTTCAAGGGAACGTTTACGGGTATTCATAGCTAGCTAAGCTCCTAATGCGATTAGTGAAGTTTAAGGCAGCAATATAATCCAGGTAAAAAGGAAGTGTATTGGAAAAGAAGGAGATGATGGGAAACTATAGTTGCTTTCGTATTGGAGAATTGCAGTTGCATTGACATGATCAAATGCTGTAACAGAGGCGTCTTCGCTTGAGTATTGTCTAGCAGCCATATAATAGCGACCAAGAGACTGGTTTGTCGTGATTAAGACATCCATTGTTTGTCCTGGGCTTATCATTATGTAACTTGTAGCTAAAGGTTTAACATAACGTCCATCCATCCCAACAACTGTGAGATTATGTTGAGCTACCGCAAAAAAAAATTCTGCATTCATGACAGCATTGATTATACGAAGAAGATATGTCTTGTTGTAATCCACTGTCCAATGGTATGTTGTTTCTGCAAATATTAACATCATTGTTAAATATGTCACTTTACCTTTGGACAAAGTTTAAAGACAATTTTTTACCAAAATTTGTTGAAATGATCAACTTTGAGTGATGGAAAAAAGAAGTGTTAGGTCCATGTAAATGAAATTGTCCACCCACTTACAATTAATTACTCAAGTAAATTGTAGTAAAAATAATTGTGAACCTAGAAGAAATGTGAACTTAAAAAGTTTGTGACATACCCTTGGAGCAGGCACAAAAATCTCCCGGTTCACCATTTATGGTATAAGCATCGGAATGTGGCAAATCACTACCATCTTCAAGGGCTTCATCTACCTCTTTCTTTAAATTTCCCTTGTACCAGGCCGCTGTATATTCAATAGACTGAGTTAGACGTAAGGTAGAATTAATATATATATATATATATATTTTTTTTTTTTCCGGTGATGTTGCAAAAAGTCTCCAAGTTGACCATTCATGATTCATGACACAATCTCCGAGATAGGATTTTACTATAGAACCAAAGATAGAAAAACATTGGATATATATATATATATATATCTAATAAAATTGAATTGCTTGATAACGAGTTGGGGAAAAAAAAGGAATCATTTGAGAATAATTATTTATCCCACAATAAAGTGAACTTATATATCTATAATCTATAATGTACTATATATATATAAATATAAATTGTTTGACTTTTGTTGACTTTTATATATATATATATATATATATATATTTTATAATAAAACAGTTTTTTTTTTTTTAGGGAAATTATAATAATACAATAAAACAGTTTTAAGATATCACTAGTTGACTTGAATCCAGTGATTCCTGTCTATTCAATCACAAGTGCGTACCAAATGTTATGCATTGCAGAAATATTGTTAAGCATATTATAAAATAGCTCAATGGGTTTATTTTAAAAATTGCACAAGATTTTAAAATTTAAATAGCAAGTGTTACTTTTTGGAGATGTGCCATGACACATTAGAAAATTCGTTCATGAGTTTATTTTAAAAACATTATACATTTTTTTAATACAAAATAGGAGTTTGCCCCTAAATCAAATGTCAACTTTGAGTTTCACCCTTGAATTGTGGGACCTCAATTTAAATTTTAAATTTTAAATTAATTATTCAATTGACAAAATTATAATTTTCATTAAGCCAAATTAAAGAACATTCTCTAAAACTTCAAACTAAACTTAATCACATCAATATTAATTCATCTTTCCTAACCAATCAAAATAACATCCATTTATTTTACGACAACCAAAATAAAAACAGTGAATTTGACGGCATCAATGGTATGACTTAGTTCTAATGGTCATTTTCACATTTCTTCTTATCACGTCTCATCAAAAAATTTATAAAAATTATTGATTTTATTACTCATTTCCATTTTTTTTTTTTCATTTTTTGAAATGAAATAGCAAAGTATGATGAAATTTTTTGATAGAAATTGTAATGTCCTTAATGCCAGGATTCCTAATGTTTGTCTAGTAATGTCTTAGAAAAGAAGCACTTCCATATGTTCTCACGTCTCGTCAATTAAAACAGGCGTGTACCAAATATTTCTTTTTGAACAAATACCATGACACGTATTAGAGAAAGCGTGTACCAAATATTTCTTTAACTACAATTCCAAAAGTCTATACTTTTTTCATCAAAATATTAGAATTGATGCGTGTACGTCCAAAATCCATATTTTTTGGTACAAAGTTACTTTTCAAACTAATTTAAAAAGAAATTTTTTAAATTTATTATATATTTTTTTAATATTGAGTGTGAATTTTAAAAATTTAATAACATGCTACCTAAGATTTGTTAGGAAATTATTGTGAAAATTAATTGGACTCAGTATTACACTAAGGGTACGTTTGGTACACTAAATGAAGATTACGATAGGAATTGTAATATTTATTACTATGAATAAAATGTGTTATAATGTAATTGTGGGGCCAGAAAATCGGGTAGCCTTGGCCCACTCCAAGCCAAGCCCAAATGGCCCACGCCGAGGATGCATGATGGGTCTGAGGATGACCCTATCCTCGGGCGTCCGAGACCTCGGAAAAACACGAGGACCACCCTACCAAAGGACTCTTGGAATATCCGAGGAAAAGAGGGCCCAGTGCCACGCGTTGGCAACAGAAGTACGGAGAAGGGGCAAGCCCTGGGCGAACTATCACCTCGGCATTGAATACGCTCACCTAACCCTTCTAGCCGCATTAATGGGGATGTAACCCCTTAACAGGGCAACATCGATCAGGGTGAGCCACTTAAGCACGGATATGACCTCTGATGGGACAGACGGTCAGTAGGGAGGCCAATAGATGATCAACAAGAGGAGGAAGAGAGGGAGATATAAGAAAGGAGAGCAAAGTGTAAAGGGGGGGTTTGGAGAGGAAAAACCTCCTCGGCCATGGTCCGAGGAGCATCCCTCAGTTGTAAATTGGTCTTAGTATCTTTCAATAAAAGGAAAGTAGTTTATGCTTCATGGAGGCCGGTGAGCTCCTAAACCTTCAACCCACTCTCTACAAATTCATTGTTCTGGGTTCGTTGGGGCCTAGGAGAACCCATATCTTTTGGGCCACAAAAACCGACCCTACAATTGGCGCTGTTTGTGGGAAGGATTAGTGTGCTGACCGGTGCAACAGGCGATCGTTCTAAGTAATCATTCTACGGAAGATTGGTGGTGATTCAAAAAAAAAAAAAAAAAAGAACCGCCAAACAAACATTGCAGAAAAATAAAAGTTCGAATCAGAAGATTCGACAGAAACGGAAAGAAACTGCACATTACTTTATTGAACAAAAAGTTACAATGTACAAACAGAGGCTCAGGCAAGAGTGTTTCAAAACTACTCCTACAAGCTAATCCTACAAATAGAGGCCCAGGTGGACCCGTCCTAAAACTAGCTAGAGGGAAGTGTCAACCCGTGCTTTTATTGGCATCAAGAGAATGGGAGAGCTTGACAATAGAATGAGGGAAGGAGGCTGGCTTGCTTCAAGGCCACCAACAACTCCTTTCTCAGTGCGACGGAGCTTGAACAAAGCGAGGAGCAGATGCAGGGGCACTGGGACGCCCTCCCCCGTGATGTTCCCTTGATTCTCTCCAATCCTCACAAGCGTTGGCCGTTGGAGACGGCAACACTCGAGCACCAGCCATGACATGAGTTCACGCGTCTCCTCCGTCGGGGGTGCGCTCTGGGGAGAGACATTAAGTACTTCAGCGACATCCCTCCTGGCCACCGCGTACGGCACTGTCAGTGTTACGCCTAGACTTTGCCGCGCCGGAAGCCTAGTGGGAGCTGCGGTTACAACGGCCCTTGGCACGGATGTCCTCACACCCGCCCAAAGCCGCCCCATATCTGCCAACTCCGGTCACAATTTTGGCGGGGTTATTAAAGGGGCTTGGGGGAATTGAAGGGACGTGTTTCTAACTGCGTTGGAAGTTCATGGAGTGTGAAGAAACCTTCCCCCCGGGAAGCCTTATATAAAGGATGAAGACTGGTGGGAGTTAATCCACACAGAATTTGAAAAGAGAATTATCAGCAGTGCTAATCACGAAGCTACCAAATTCCAAAGGGACCGTAGACCGCTGGATTTGTGTTCATTCACGAGGACATTAATGAAGGCGCGTCTCGCGCACCGAAACGTCAAGCGCGGAGCGCGAACGGCCAAGGGATGCCTCGTAAATGAAAAAGACGGGGACTCGAGCTGGAAGCGAGGTCAACGCCACGTGTAAGATCATAGTCCGACCCAAAGAGGAATCGTCTCCAATAAAGCGGTCCGAGGACAAACCCCTTCATACAGAGAAATGGAAGCGTTAGACAGAAGCAAGGCATTGCATGGTCCTCGGACTCAAGCCTATGGGGAAGCTAACCGCTCAGCTATACCTGGGTACTAGATAGAACCAAGGTATTGCATGGTTCTCGGACTCAAACCTATGGGGAAACTAGATACTTACAGAGAAATGGAAGCGTTAGACAGAACCAAGG
>NW_027069496.1:147702-151001 GCF_002906115.3 Quercus suber | reverse complement strand
TACGTATAAGCATGAGTTAAGTAAACTATGTGTTCGTGAGTTGTTCAATCTTATATACATAATAATTTTAGCATATTGATGCTATTATTTATATCACGAACATGATATTTAAGAATGAAGTGGATATGCTACTGTTGTGAAACGTTTATGTAAAAGCAAGGTTATCAGAAAAATATAATTTACGGTTATTCCATTGTTATGATCTGAACTCAGCCAGTAGGGGTTATAGTACTGGCATTTCCATGGAAATTCTGTTTGGCCATTATAAGTGGGACTGGCTCTGCTGTACCCGCCCTTGTTGGTAACAACCAACTTGTGGAGGATGTCAACCTACCCCCATGGTTGAAAAGATGTATTATGATATGATTCCGGAATGACCTAGCATTGTGGGGAATGCTGGATGCCTGGCACTCTGTGCTGGAAGCCTCCCAAAGTTGTGACAGACTTACAATTGGATTAACTAATATGTATTATAAATGAGCTATTGAGCTATTTGGAAATTATAAGAAGGGTATGACGATAAGAAAGGTATATTAAATGTGTTATAAGTTTAATGAGAAGTTATGATAAAGTATTTATAGTCTATTCAAAGATAAGGTTACTGAACTATGGTTTCATTCCTTATTATGTCCTTTTATATTTATATGAAAGGAAAATGAAGTATGTTCATCTAAAAGCTCAAAAATTATTTTATGAATAATAAGAACAGTAGGAAGACTATTTTATCAAAGTTGGCATATCCATAAAATATATGATTTACATGCATTCTTATCAAGGGCCCATGGAGCTTAAAAACCTTACTGGGCTTCGCAGCTCACCCTTTTATATTTCAGTGCACAGGTTCTTCCTGGAAGCAGCGAGAGTATTAGAGGTGGCAAGGATTCGGGGTTTTCTCGTTTCTTAGAATGTATAGTTAGTTTTTGTTGTACAGTAGTTAGCTCTTTTGTGTATAGGATGAATCAAGATGTACTTGATTCTTGAGCACAGATGTAATTCAGTATCTTAGTTTGTTTTAAACCCCGATTGTATGTCTTTGGGGTTAGGTTTGTAATAAGAGTTTGCTAAACGTTTAGCTATGTAATATTTGCATGAATACCTGACATTTTAGTCAAGTGGAAATCTTTCCAAGTTCAAAGGAAATGAAATTTCAGGTTTTCATCATTTTTGTATATTATGGTTTTATGTTAGGAAATAAGCAGGAATTCAAGAAATAAATTCTTGATAAGCACTTTCAGATCAGGTTGGTTCGTGTTAATGTTGAGGTAAACTTGATATTAACATGCCGGTCATGCTCTAAATCCTGAAGTACAGGTTTGGGTCGTGACATAATCCCTCATCACCGGCCCCATGGGGATCGTCATCCCCCCTTCAAGGAAGGCGACAATGGGAATTACCACCTCGCCCTCCTGTTTGTGTATGCGCCAATCCCCGTCCTCACAATATCTCAGACCTACATTGCCGGGAATTCGGTAGTCGGTGATGAATTTCTCCATCGCCTCCTCAGTATCGACGTATTTCTTAAACCTACCCATCCCGGTTGACACCTAAATGAACTAAGAAAGAACAGGCGAAGTAGAAGAAAGAGTAGAGAGAGAGCTTAGAAAGGGATAGAGCGACTTACTGAAAGGAGGAAGAGCTCCTCAGACAGGCTTTTTGTGCTGGAGGTGCTAGTGAGAGTGTGGCTGAACTCAGGAGGGGTGCACGAGAATTCTTGATTACAAATGGGAAACAGGAAGAAGCAGTTCGTACGGGTATTTATACCCTAAATCGAGGAACCATGCGAGTTTTCCCGCCCATAAATGCGAGACGAACCTCCACCGTTGGATGGATAACGCCTCATTAGACGTGGGGAGCACAGAGCCGCCTGAATTTAATGATGAGCACGTTACATGCTCCGAAATGTCAGCGACGTGCCTTGAGCAGATTAATAGACCCCAGTACTGACCAGGGGGGGTAAGGCCGAGGATGTCAAAATCCTTCTCCCCGCCCGAGGATGCGTGCAGCAAGATTTTGAGGGGCTATTGTGGGGCCAGAAAATCGGGTAGCCTTGGCCCACTCCAAGCCAAGCCCAAATGGCTCACGCCGAGGATACATGATGGGTTCTAGGATGACCTTGTCCTCGGGCGTCCGAGACCTCGGAAAAACACGATGACCACCCTACCAAAGGACTCCTGGAATATCCGAGGAGAAGAGGGCCCAGTGCCACGCGTTGGCAACAAAAGTACGGAGAAGTGGTAAGCCTTGGGCGAACTGTCGCCTCGGCATTGAATACGCTCACCTAACCCTTCTGGCCGCATTAATGGGGATGTAACCCCTTGACAGGGCAACATCGATCAGGGTGAGCCACCTGAGCACGGATATGACCTCTGATGGGACAGACGGTCAGTAAGGAGGCCAATAGATGATCAGCAGGAGGAGGAAGAGAGGGAGATATTAGAAAGGAGAGCAAAGTGTAAAGGGGGGGTTTGGAGAGGAAAAACCTCCTCGGCCATGGTTCGAGGAGCATCCCCCAGTTGTAAATTGGTCTTAGTATCTTTCAATAAAAGAAAAGTAGTTTATGCTTCATGGAGGCCGGTGAGCGTCTAAACTTTCAACCCACTCTCTACAAATTCATTGTTCTGGGTTCGTTGGGGCCTGGGGGAACCCATATCTTTTGGGCCACAAAAACCGACCCTACAGTAATAATTAAACCTATTCATTAGTTTGGTTGTGAGTTATAACATTAAAATGAAACTTAACATTTATTTAGGAAATTTCTTATTCATATAATTATATCTCTTTAAAATTTGTTATTTTTAAATTTAAGAGAGATGTGTGTTATTTTTTATGATTTTTTTATTTTTATAATTGTTAGGTGTATATGGAAAGTTTGTTTATTTGGAAATATATTAAATTTTGAAATTATTGCATTTACTAAGAAATAGCTAATACAACATTTTAAAAAGGAATAGTTATTTCTCATTTTGAAGAATAGCTATTCATAAGAATGGTTATTCCTTATAATAAAAATATAACCAAACTAAAGAATAACTAAACCATAGAAATAATTATTATATTATAGCATCTATTACAGTCTACCAAACATACCCTAAGTAGGGATGGCAAAATGTACCCGACCCGCAGGTACCCGGCCCGGCCCGACCCTAATGGGTCGGGTTTTACCCGATCCGTTTAACATTAGGGTCGGGTCTGGGTTTTCATTAAAAAACCCGAAGCGGGTTCGGGTCGGGTCCGGGTATTAGGCATACTCGACCCGAACCCGACCCGTATATATAATATTAAAAAAAAAAAAAAAAAAA
>NW_027069496.1:121118-139886 GCF_002906115.3 Quercus suber | reverse complement strand
GTATCATTATCTCTTTTCCTTCTCTTGCTAGTAACATAGCCTTCCTCTGGTGACCAGTCAAGATCACCCCATATAGTGTCCCCACCTTTTGGTATCATTGACATTGTTGAGTCCCATGAACGACTCATCCTCATTACATGTTGCAATGTTTGAAAACGAAACAGATCACTGTCCAAGAAACCTGGTGCAATGGCCCTGCATTTTTTAAATACAAAGACATTAATTATTTATTTAATAAAGAAAACAAAGAAATGAGAAGAAGCAAAACAAATTAATATCCTTAGGAAAGTAATCCAAGTAGATTCATTGTTACAATATACTGTAATATCAGGAAAATAATCAAACAAATAAATTACATGAGGCATTGAAATTTCCTACTCACTATGCAAAGATTGTAATGCTGTCAAACTAAACTTGTATCAACAGGCCATCAAAAAGCACATTCCAAGTATATACACTACAAAGGAGGGACACCAGAGAAAAAAACCTGGCAACTGCAATATCCTTAGCTTCAGCAGAGAAAAGCCCAGAAACAGCTTTTGGAACACCCAAAAATGGTCCACCAATGTTCATCACCGCCTTTATATGCCTAGAACACCAGTCTGGCCCTCCCCCTCCACCCATTGGAGCTGGCTCCTCAACCCACTTCATAAAATGCAGAAAATACAGTACACCCATTGAATGTGGAAGTATAACTGCCTTTTCCCCACTGGTAGCAACCATCGATTCTATATTACTTTTTATACGGCTTAAAGTTTGGTCCCGCACCTGATGAATTGAGTTTCACAAAAATGTCAAAATCAGTGCAAGTAATTTAAAGAAGATTGGAACAAAAAGAAAGGTGCATGATCAATAAAACTCCGCACCAAAATACCAAACAACAGCTAGTTCAAGTTTATGTACCTCAGTATTCTGAAATGAGATTCTCCAATCATATGCAGCCATATACATGTTCTTCTCTTCATAACCAATGCTCGCCAACTTAGCAATTAAAACTGCCCACACAAAATAGCCTGGAGCAAAGTAATCAGCAGCCACAAGTCCAGTTACAGGTCGGATCCTTATGCCAGGAGGATCCAATCCAGTTTCATTGTCCAGTGATATGTGCTCTACCCAGCATAGAGGTCTGCAGCAGGCCCAACAGAACAATGAGATTTCATTTGCCAATTATGATGGAAGTTCAAAAGTTAAATGAATGATAAACTCTGAGAAAGCTGGATATGATATCCAGTGGGAACTAGCAATTCCTATAGCCCCCATTTTCAGTTTAAGAGCAATTAGTGTTGGAAATGTTTAGTGCAAACCTACCAACCTACTATTGCCCAGCCCCAATCTGAACAAGTTTGACTCTGGAAGACTATTAAACAAGCTGAGATTTTTGTTTACTTTCTCTTCTAAATGGTCACAGCTAAACCAAATGACATTGTGAATTTTACCCAAACAATCATGCCTAAATAGGAGGTGATATTAATCCTCTAAATGATTTTAATTTTAGGCATCACCAAGTGCACAACATTCTGCATTTTAATTCACTCAGGTAACAAGCTCCCAACCAAAGTCGGTCAGAAAAAGTTTTTCTTTTTGCCTTTTTAATAATCAACTGAAGTACAAGCATTTCGGCTCTAATGACTTATTGCTTCAAAGGAATGATTTGTGAGCATCGCTTACACGTAATGGCATTTGAATATTTCCTCCCATCCTCAGCATCAACCAGACACCATTACCAGACCAAGCAAGTTGTTAATAATCAACTGTTTGTTTTGACTAAACTGGATGCCAAAAAAGGAAAACAATCCAAAATAACAATACTAAAGAAAGAAACAGATGAATAAAAAAGGTGGAAAACAATCACAACCAAAGCCTACCGACCAGCAATATTCAAACAATTCTACACACCATTACTAAACAAGGCAACTTCCTTATTAATTCTCAACCTGTCAATCACTTATACTAACAAGAAGTCATTCAGTCACTGCCAAGAATAAACCAGTTGACTCACCTAATTATAAATAATTAAGATTATCTCGTACCCCATTAATCACTACACAAGTAAGCTCCAATCCACACCAATCACATTCCTCCCCAGTCCCCCCAACTACACTCAACCTATGAACATGAAAAAATAATTCAATACTCCAACTGCTCCCACTTGGATGGCACATCTTAGCCCAAATTTTATCCAGGGAATCCCTTATTCTATACAAGTGAAATCCCATATTACAGAGTAATTACTCCTAAATATCCAATCACACGTTACCATTAATACCCTCAAAATTAACACCTTATATACTACTAATAATAAAAAAAAGGTTTTGTTAATGAGAACCCTCATGACACATGTTCAAAACTGTTAATCAAATAAAATCCATTTGAATTTATCTTAAAAATATAAAATATTATTAAGTACACTTTAGTCCATGCCTAGCAGACTTGTTAGCATAAGTTTAATACAATGTCTATGCACATTGCATCAAGGAAAAATTCTAAAATAACCATATATTTTCAATTGTTTCAATCTCCAACATTGATTCATGACACTATATATACATATATGGCAAATTAAACAAACATATATGGGGAAGATTAAAACATCAGAGACAATACTAATGAATTAGTATATTCTAGAGTTAATAAATAACTCCACCATAAAGTTTCTAAAATCCTATCCATCATTTTGACATGATAATAGTCTCAATATTTAAATGTCGATGGCATGCCAAAATCTACAATCAAATCATCCTAAAAACAGAGATTTTAAAATTACTAGATAAGATTTTTTAAGAATTCCACAAACAAATTATCCTAAAAAAATTATAAAAGACGCTAATCTTGAGCTACCATATAAAAGTATTCTTGCATCAAACACAATGTCACACTACACCATTCACTTTCACAAAACCCCAAAAAACTCACAAACTCACACACACAACCAATTACTATGACAGCACATAGTGGCATAGACCATATATACTTCTTACACACTTCTCCAGCATATATTATTTATCTATGCAAAATTCAACAAACATATAAGAGTCAGATTGACACATAGAGGGTACTAATGGATAAGGATATTCTAGAGTAACACCAATACGATTATGAGTGAAATAAAATCCCTATTCAAATTGTCTTAAAAAAGTAAAAACTACAAAATATGCTAACCTAGAGCTACCACAAAAAGAATTCTTGCCAAAAAACTCACACACATACACAAACAAGTACTATGATAGTACATAGTGGCAATGTCCATACCTCTTATACAGTTCTCCAAAGGTACCACCCCACAGCCTTTTCCTGAACAACCCTTCAGCACACTGATGCCCTTCCCACAATTCAAGCCCGCCGGTCACAATTCCCGGCACGAAAACCACCGGGTGCTTCGCTACCAGCCCTTCCTTCTTCAGCTTCAAACCCGGGGGGTCCGGCATCGGCCCGGTGATCTTCTCAGTCACGTATTGAGGCAACGATGAAGGCATAGCATTGTAAAGCAACACCACCACCCACCATACTGTGCACACAAACCCTATCAACCAATAACAGCTGTCCACGCAAGACCACTCCCGCCTCTTCTTGTTCTTCCTAATATTTTCCTTCACTTTTCCATTCTTCTTTTCAATGGTTTCTTCTTCTATTTCCTTTTCGGGCTTTACGCGTTGGTTTATATTGGACTCGGATTCCGACCCAGAATTCTTATCTGTTTCGGCAGGCTTTTTTCGCCGAACCAGAGGCATTTTGGGTTGTAATAGTAATTAACGTGGACTGTTTGATTCACGAGAAAAGCATATGGAGCTGAAATTTTCTCGAGAAAATTTCAGTTTTTTTTTTTTTTTCAAATGTTTCTATTAAAAGAAACGGAGCTATAGGTAACTGAACATATCAACTGAAAGAAGAAAAAATTTCAATTTTTTAAATAAAATTTTCATTAAGAGTGAAAATTTAAATTTCCAATAAAAAAGAAGGGAGAGAAAATTCAGTTTTTCAACATGGGCTTAGTGCAAAGAGAATAGCATAATTCATATATGGTTAAATTTCAAATAAAAATTTAATAAATAATTAAATATTCTAAATTTGGAAGGGAAAAAAACATTGCTAAAGGTAACTGAAGAAACAAAGAAGGAGCTACAATATATTCTAAAAGCAGAGAGAGAGAGATTCGCTTTGGAGGAGTAGAGAATTTTCCAGCGAAACAAACAAGGGCTTAATGGAGATTTTGCTATTTTTTGAACTTTAATTTTTTTGACTATTTGGTGGCATTGGATTGGTTGGTGAAGCCCAGAGATTTAGGGTCTGATTAGAGGCCGTTTATTGCTAAAAATTAAAATTTGAAAATGAAAAATATTATAACTAAATAATTTTTAAATAAGTAAATAATACCATAAAACTTAATTTTAAAATTATTTTTATTGAAAAATGTATATATCAGTTTCGTAAACAGTGCATAAATCTACGCATCACGCAAATGCAAAGTCTGCATCCAAACGTGCACGTAGTGTTTTTTTGATGGGTCCCAATTTAAGATAATTGGTTGATTATGTTGCATAATTTTATTGGTGTGTTTGATCTTTATATATCTCAAAGGAATAGAGTTTAAGTTTACGTCGGATTGCACTGGAACTCAGTTTTGAACGAAGCAAGTTGTAGGAGCGGGATCTAGTTTTAGTTTGGAATAAGTGGTAATTATAGTAAACTCACTTGTGGTATGACTCGTTTTCACTTTACCTACCCGCGATTCAATCATTTATACTTTGCCTACTTGAAGTTAGTCCCGTTAGCTTTCTGTAACCCACCTCTCCATTTGCCATTAGAAAAACACATTTTTAGAAAAAAAACAAAATAACAAGAATAAAAAAGCTAGGATTTTTCATTGCTCATGAACTTCAATGAGAATAAAGTGGAGGAACAACACGCCAATCAAATGACTCAATGAAATTATTTTTAATCTATAACAATATCAACAATTTCACAACAACTCAAAATTTTGAACTAAATTTTACAAGAATACTAATATCTCAAAACAACCAGCAACGTTATCAACAAAGAGAGAGTGAGATAGAGACAAGCCAACAACTGAAGTGTGAGGTATAGAAAAATCCAACCGTGGATTTGGATCATGGTAGATCAGCCACGAGTTTGGGGTTGTGGTGGTGGCTTCTAGGTGCTAGATCAGAATGTAAGACAGGGAGAGAAATCCAGCAAACCCTCTGGACCAACCTTTCAATCAAACCCCTTTATCAAACCAAAACTTAATTCACAATCCAACACAAAGAAAACCCTCTGGAAAATTCACCCAAACCCATCATTAACAAACCCCCAAAACCCAGGTTAGGCCGAGACGCAGAAAGCAGAGGAACCATCATGGAGTGGTGGTGGTTGATGATTGGAGATAGGTGACCTTGGAAGTTCGAGGGAGGCTCAGCCTGAGAGGGTTTCAGAGATTAGAGAGAGGGAATTCGGGTTTGGTGAGGGTTTGATGAGGCGAGGCCGCCTGAGGTGGCGACATTGATGTGAGGGGGTGAGCTTGAGAGGGGCGGCTAATGAGTTCGTTTGAGAGAGTTTTAGAGATGAGAGAATAGGGGTTTAGAGAGAGCTCAGGCTGAGAGCTTAGAGAGATTGAGCTCGGGTTTAGAGTGAGAGAGAGGGCTCGGTGAGATTTATTGTGGGAGCTTGAAGGGTCGGCCATGAAGGTTCGATGGAGGAGCTCGCCGCCTAGGGGGAGAATCTCGCCGCTAAGGTGGCATCAATGATTGAGGGAAACGAGCTTGAAGGGTCGGCCATGGAGTTTCATTTGAGGCAACTCAAATGAAACCCAACCACAGTAGCAAACCCACCCCCATTTCCAACTTTAAACCCACTTTGAATCCCAGCCACAGTAGGGAGAGAAGCCAAGATCAGAGTGGGATTTGTGTGCTATTTCTCCACTTTGTTCTTATGGAAGTTTTTAAGCAATCAAAACCTTAGTTTTTTTATTCTTGTTATATTTGTTTTTGCCTAAAAATGTGTTTTTCTAATGGTAAACGAAGAGGTGGGTTACGGAAGGCTAACGGGACTAACCTCAGGTAGGAAAAGTGTAAATGATTGATCCACAGGTAGGCAAAGTGAAAACGGGTCATATCACAGTTGGGTTTGCTGTAATTATCCCTTGGAATAATGCCAGTAACACATAATTGGGCACAATTTTGTGCCATAATTCGCTATGTGGCGAGTTGTGATTAGCAAAGGTGTATCTCTACATCACAACTTTGTGCTATAACTCGTCACATGATAAGTTGTGATTGGTAAATGCGTGTCTCCATATGGCACACTGACATACCTTTACCAATTACAACTCGCCATGTGATGAATTATGGTACAAAGTTGTGCCCAAATATGTGATAGGAGCACAACTCATTATTTGAGATTGATTGTTCAATATATCGTCACTAGATTCTGCAAACGTGGCTGAAGTCTATTGGTTATCTTTTGTCTGATGAGAGATAAAAGGACAAGTTTTTCTTGAATTTATATGAAAAAAAATGCAGTTGGTGTGATCGACATTGGTATAACCATAAACGTATGACTTTTGCTAAAATTAGTAAATTATAGGATACTTGTGTAAGCATACCTATTATCATTAGTGAGCTCGTTTATAGATTTAATTAGTAAGACATGCTATTAACAGCCTTGTAATTCAACGGGGTGATTTTCATAATATTCAAATTCAAATCTCTTATTCTTATTGTGTAAGGAAATTAGAAAGACAAGTAAGACAGCCAGACCCAAGTGAAAAAATACAACGAAATTTTAACAAATAAAGATATCTATTTATTTATGAAAAAATTAATTAGATGCTAAATATCAACCAATAAATGAAAAGTAATTTTTTTGTCAAAAAAAAATAAACAAAGTCCCTAGTGAAAAAAAAAAAAAAAAAAAAAAAAAAAAANCTGTGATCATCAAAGTAAGTAGACATGTGAGCATGTGATCAACAAAGCAAGTAGACATCTGAGCATGTGATCAACAAAGCATGTGAACATACAAGCACATGAGCATATAAGCATTGAAGCACACATGCATCTTACCGTCTAATCACCCTAGCATTTAAAGATAATCATCAAAGCATGTGAGTGTATGAGCATTCAACAACATAAGCACATTAGCCTCCAAGTATATCGTTATCCAAGTGTGTGCACATGTGGACATAAACATAGGGTTAATGCTTAATAACAATGAATGAATTTGTATTATGAAAGAGTGACACTTAATTGAATGTATGAGTATTTAAGCATGAGAGTATACAAACATGTGAACATGAGAGCATAAAACCATGTGAGCATACAAGTATATGAGCATTTTAGCACCCAAGTACATATACCTCTTATAGCCCACCTTAGCATTCAATTACAATCGTCAAAGCAATTGAGCACATGAACTTCCAATTGCAAAATCACTTAAGCCTTCTAGCATATAGACACATCATCATTCAAGTATGTGTATATGTGTATGGATATCAAACAAGTGAATATCAATGCATGTGAGCAAGGAAAAATGTGATCATCAAAGGAAATAAGCACGAGAGCATTAGATAATTAAAGCATGTAAGCATTGGAGCAAGTGATCATCAAAGCATAAGAGCATGTGAGCATGCAATCGTCAAGGCAAGTGTGTATGGGAGCTTGTGATCATCAAAGCATGTGAACATGTGAGCATTCAAAAATGTAAGAATCCAAGCATGTGAGCAATCAAGCAAGTAAGCATCCAAGCATGTGAGCATAGAAAAATATGTAAGCATGAGAGCATACCTGTATATGAGCATGTACTCATCAAAGTGTCCAAACATATCAGCATGGGGGCATACAGGCTTGTAACCATAAGATCATCAAAGCATGTAGACATGAGAGCATATGATCATCAAGGCATATAAACATGGGAGCATATAATCATTGAAGCATGTGAACATAGGAGCATGTGATCAGCAAAACAAGTACACATGTGAACAAGTGATCATCAAAGCAAATACTAGAAAGCATATGAATATACAAGCACATGAGAATTTCAGCATCGAAGGACATATACATCTTACCATCCAATCACTTTGGAGTTTAAGAACGAGCATCCAATTGCATACATTCATCAAAGCATATGAGAATTGTTCGTGTAAAATAATCTGCAAGCGCACAGAATCGTAACAAGTAGTAAAGTGTTTTTAGAAAACGAATGTCGAACCCACAGGGATTAACTATATTATTGAATACCGAAATTTACTAAATTAAGTACTATTTGGAAAATCGAAAATAGATGGAACGTTCTACTATTTGAATTAAATTAAACTATTTAATAAAAATAAATCTATGAATAAAAAATTAACAAAGCGTAAAATCTAAAAGTGTAAAAATATGATAAGAATGGATCTAGAGCAGTTGATTTCACCTAACAAATCCCACACAATTTATTCTTCCTAATTATTAAATTCTAATAATCTCCCGTTGATGATTAAAAATTCCTTAAATAACAAAACTAAACACCAAGAAGGGGAAAAAAAAAAAAAAAAAAAAACTCATCCTATACTTATCATAAATAAATAATTCATACTATACACTATCGTAATAGGACCAGGAAAAATTATCCCTTATAGCATCCATACAACAGGCCCCAATCCATTAATTCAAAGGGAAAATTTTACCACACTTAGGTAAATACAACATCCAATACCATAAAAATGACATCAAACAAATTGAGGAAAAATTAGGAACTTAGGATCCATTATTTTATCCTTAAGCTACAGCTCATTTGAAAACACTTTTCTAAGAGTTATTTATCATATTTCATACAGACACAACATAGGACTAGGAAGCAAGGACACAAACATGGGCAGGAGCGTAGCCAGGAATTTTTACATAGGAGGCCGATTCGAACTAGGAATGGCAACGGGTCGGGTTCGGGCCGGGTTTTTCTATACTCGGACCCGACCTGCGGGGCAAGACCCATGGCCCGGACCCGGCCCGTTAAGGGTACCGGGTTTTTTTCCGGGGCCCGGACCCGCCCCAGCCGGGCCCCGCGGGCCCCGTTAAGGGATTGGGCCCAATTCCTGGCCCAACCAAAAAAAAAATTTTTTGAAGCCCAAATTTTATTTGCTTTACCAGCAACACAAATACTTTTCGGTTTCTTTGCTTTACCAGCAACCAAAAGTAATATCAACAAACTAAAACCATCACAGAGAAGTCTCAATTATTTTCCGAATACACTTTCATTTTCATAGCAACCAAACTGAAAAAGAATATATAATAAATAACATAGACATTTCAACAAACACAAGAGCTTTAGTGTAGTAAAACTCAAGCAAAACGAAAATAAGTACAAAATGAAATGAAACTATAATATAAAGCTAGTAATCACAAATTGATCCAAGGAATGCATTCTTCAAAGCATCAAATTTCTATGACCCTAACAAGCATCATACAAGAAGAAAAGAATCTCAGCCCAAAAAAGAAAATTCTATCAACATCAACAGAGAAAAAGGAGAAAGATAAAAATCCCCACAACTCAATTCATTGGTGCCATAAAAAAATCAAAGGAAGGTTCACAAACCATTATTTCCAAAAATATTCAATACTTCCTTACAGAAAAAGGTACAAAATAAAGGATATACCATTTACCATAAATCTCTTTTTCTTTTTTTAAGAAAGGAAACTGCATCAACAGCTTCACCAGAAGAATGGGTTTGTAAGATTGCAAAATTAGGAGCATTATTTAAATTATAAAAATACAACTGGGTCCATAAATGGATAAAAGAATCAATCAATATCACCATAATGGTAACAAAAACAAATCTACCGAATAATGATTTCCCACATTTTGAATGTAACATTTCCAAACCTGCAATACCCCAAAATCAAATATTTCTATAAATAGAAATTGAAAAAAAAAAAGGAAAGGAAAGAAAACAAAACAGAAGAAACATTCACAAATATCAGTTGTGAGGATCGGACTGAGGGAAGGAGGCGAGGGAGGCTGAAATGAGTGAGGGTCGGACTGAGGCGAGGGAGGATCTGACTGAGACGACGGAGGCGAGTGAGGATCGGACTGAGGCGAAAGAGGCGAGTGAAGATCGAACTGAGGCGAAGGAGGGGACGGAGGATCAGACTGAGGTGAGGGAGGCGAGTGAAGAGGATCGGACTGAGGGAGGGAGCAAGGAGGCGAGGGAGGCTGAAGAAAATAGAAATGAGGGATTACCTGATTAGGGTTAGATTTAGGTTTATATATATTGAGGGTATTTTTGTAATTTAGGGTACCGGGTTTTAAAAGGGGCGGGTTTCAGGCCGGGTCTCGGGTCGGGTCCGGATTTTTTTTTCATAAAACCTGGACCCGACCCAGACCCGCTTCGGGTTTTTTTTTTTTTAAACCCATACCCGACCCTATTCCTAATCAGACCGGGTAAAACCCGACCCATTAGGGTCGGGCCGGGTCGGGTACCCGCGGCTCGAGCAAAAATTGTCATCCCTAATTCGAACCATGAAGGTTGAAATCGACGACGATGAGTATCATCGTTGTATGGATAGTCTATATTTTTAGGTTGATATGGACCTTCTTTAAGATGAGCTCGTCGAATTTCATCTTGTTTGTTGATAGGGAATTCACATATTTGTTTACGTGATCCTGGATCACGATCTATCTCTTCAGATTGAATTCTTGAACATTTGGAGGGGTCAGGGTGCTCATCAGGCATTGAAGTATTAACATTTATTTCTACAGCTACATGTGTCCTAATTTCTGAATTGCTAACATCTTTTTTCTTAAAGAATACATAAATTATTTTTCGTTTGCTCATAATTCTTTTAACTTTAAGAATATGACTCAAAAATTAACCTGAAAAGAAGTTTAAAAAATAAAATTTGAATTAGAAATTTTTACTTAGTTATATGGATGTTATTCATACTCAAGAAAAAAAAAATTTTCCACTATAATTTAAACATACAACTCATTTTTAATACGACTTTAATTAATAATAACTCCTCAAATAAAAACAAAAATTAAACACACAAGTATTCGTACACAACATAAACCAAACAATTTAACAACACCCACAGCCACATGATATCTAACTAATAAAAAATAGGTAATAAATTAAAACAATTTTACCTTAAAAACTTTGTCTTCACAAAGTGTAAAAATGGGTCATTCGTGTGGCAATACCTACTGCCTCTACCTGACAGCCTCCAACTTTAGATCTTTCCTTTAAGACTCATCACAAACAATCTCCCCATGCCTTCAATCATGTATTTCTCTAAAAATCTATGAAAATATAAAGAACATGTGAATATTTAGGTGTAGATAGTTGAGAAAAAAAAAAAAAAAAAAAAAAAGACACTAAAAAGAGATGAATGTCTAATGCTTAAGAAAGAGAAGAAACTCACCAATCACCAAGTAGTCACCAAGTTCCAAAACTAAAGTTGATGAAGAAAGAAAAAATTGGTTAGGATTAATTTTTTTTTTTTTTTCAGACCGTGAGTACAGAGGACTGGAGTTTTTGGGGCTGGTAGGTAGGCAACGGTACCAGTGCAAATGAAAGTGTATCAAAGAAGACAAAACAAAAGAATAAGAAGTAAAGAAAAGGATTCCATGGGTCAGTGGTTGGATTTTTTGAGATGAAGAGAAAGTGAAGTTTTGTTTTT
Source organism: Quercus suber (assembly GCF_002906115.3). Lineage (NCBI taxonomy): Eukaryota > Viridiplantae > Streptophyta > Magnoliopsida > Fagales > Fagaceae > Quercus > Quercus suber. Next base: position 128,241 of record NW_027069496.1, on the reverse strand, counting down.
AGTGTTTGGACTTGAGCGGGCCATCTTGTTTTATTTGGAGTACATAAGTGATAATGCCTAAAACTAAAGCTGGGCTTGGGAGAATAGTTGAGAATTGGGCATGGGGGGGTATCCAATATTGGGGGGGCCAATTTTTTTTTCTACCTACTCTAATAGATTTTTTTTTTTTTTTTGCAGGGGTCAGGGCCCCCTCCAAGCCTCTACGTGGCTCCGCCCCTGAACATGGGTGCAGATATGGGTACAGGTACAACATGGTGACACAAGCAATATTTGTAAAATTATAACATGAAACAACTAGAATGACATGGGTACAACACCTTAAATAAAGTGTCTATGCTTCTTAGACATAGGTGGTATTGTGGTAATTTGCCCAAAAAGGCATGTATAGGTTAGGTCATTAGGAAAACAGAATGAGAGTGAAACATTAGTTGTCACCCCCAACCCAAGCTACTCGTAGATCACAAAAAGAGACCGCTAATTAGTTTGGGTCCCATAACTCATAAGGCAACTGATCTGACCAATCAGGTTGACTGAAGTAAAGACATAAGAATCATAATTTATAAATACAACATAGATTACTAGCACAGATTTTGAACAGCATACAAATAAGGATACATACACAAACACATGAAAAAGATAATAGAAACAAGCTATTATAGCAAAAGAAGCTATATTCATACCATGACCATGGAGTACAGATTTGTCAGTGAGGACAGAGAACGAAGTATCAATACAATTAACCCACCACCCTCTACTGTCTCAATTGTTCTTGCAAGCAGATTTGGTGTCAAAGCCTTAAAATCCTGATAACAGAGCAAAGGGTAAACTTTACCATGAGAGAGAGAGAAAGAGGGCATCAAAACTTAACTGTTAAAGGGTTTAGCTACAATTCAATTACATGGCAGAAGGCAAAATTACCTGAAGTATACACCAAGAATTCTTTCTGAATCCTTGTACAAGCAATAAGTTAATCCCTCACTTTCAACAAAAAGTGAAAATGGATCCACCTTCTCAGGATCAAGCAGCCTCTCTGCATTAGCTTTTTTTATCTTCTTTGCACGCTTTTTCTTATGACTGCATTAAAGAATCAACCCAGTGAATGTTATGGAGGGCCTCTAGGAAATTATCCAAATAGAGAACACAAAACAGCAAAACCTACTTTGGAGTATAAACACAAGACTGGACTTCTATAAAACAGAATTATGATTCATCAGTAAATTGGACTCCTCAAACCCCTGAGACTTGATCAACTAATGTTAAAGGAAAGCATGAGTAAGGAATTAAAATTTTGGTCCAGCAAATGTTCCATTCTGACAATCAAACATAACTTTAAGAAGTAACTGCTTGCTTGGGAGAGCTTATTTTCATACCCAGAAACTTAAAGCTTTAACAAGTTGATCACTAAGATAAATAAGCCAATTAAGCAGGAAAAAAAAACATCTAGCAAACGAGTCACTTTGAGTGCGCATTCTTATGTCACGCTCTCAGGCAACATGCTAACGATAGTGGTTTATAAACATAATCAAATCACGCAGCAATATTGAGTATCGATGATGCGCTCATCAACTTTCTTCTCCTCTCTCTGTGGTTTGTTTTTGCTATGCTTAGGGTTAGGGTTAACTTTCCTTTTTCTTCTTCTCAGATTGCTGTTTCCTAATAGGGTTTATGTAAGGGGTTAAGCTTATACAAGGTGGCACTGGCGGCAGTGTTGAACTTCAATGTAACGACTTCGTTTTTAGTTTAAAAATGTTTTTTTTTTTTTTTTGGGTAAAGGAAATTCATTTCTAATACAAATAATACCATAAACTCCTCTAAAAAGATCTTGATAATTTCAAGGAACTTTGGGACAAATTAAGTTATACACATAATACAAACACACTCTCTTAAATATTAGGAGATAATAAACTTTATTATTTTGTCAAATAATTTTTGAATTTAATTCACTATTGAGAATTTAAAAAATATATATTTACATATATAGGAATATTTTTCTCGAGACAAAAAATATAAGAATGTTATATTATAAACCTTATGTTTTATTTTAACTAATGGTTATGAACATTTTTTGTTTGATAGGTAAAATTAGCATCGTTGAGTCACCATGAATAATGAAATCTGCAAATAAACGAAGTTCTAGAATGAGAAATAAATAAATTTTAAGGGTCCAAAAATCCCAGAAATTTAATAACCAGTGTCCCTCATTTTTAAGCTACGAGGTGTGTGGCCAAATTTAAATACTAAGCATATCTCTAATATATAAATTAAACTTGAATTGAATCTCGCTGTAATATCATATGGCATAATCTTAGGTTCTAAAAGGAGAGAGCTCTTGTTTTAATGTTTTAATTTAGGGCCTGTTTGGTTGGGAGAATAGAAAAATAGGAGGATAGAAAATACAGAGATCATAGAAAAGTAGGAGGATATAAAATATTTTAGTTTCCTTTATTTGTGTTTGGTTGGGAGGGTGGAAAAGTGGATAAATGAAAAACTTTGTTATTTTGTTGAAAATAAAGTTTGTATAAATTGATCATCATATCTCTATTAAATAAAATAAAAGGTAACACATTATACTTTTTTTAATAAAATTATGTATAGATAGACACTAATTAAAGTATTTTTTTTTTTAAAAAAGCATAAAAAATGTTTTCAAAAAAAAAAAAAACAAAAACCAATGCCAAATTAATGAGAAAATAAACATATGAAAAAAAAAAAAGAAGAAGCTAACACATCCTGAAAAAGTCAAAGAAAATAAAAGAGAAAAGAGAAAAAGTTACGTTCAGACAAAAGAAAAAGAAGAAAAAATTATAAAAATTGAAAACCATCATGTCAGGGACAAAAAAAAAAAAATCAAGGAAAAAAAAAAGTCAACACGTCAATAACAAAGGAAGAAAAAAATATGAAAGGATAAAATAAAAAGCCAACACGTTGGAGTGAAGGTAAATTTTTAAGGGTATTTTGGAAACTCATTTTATGAGTTTCTTCCTCTCAATTTTCTCTTCATTTTGGAAGAAAAACTTTTTGGTNAAAAAACTTTTTAGTGGGTCAGGAGAGAAAATACCTAGGCCCCATCTTCTTGCTCACAACCATGAGGTGTTTATGTCAACCTTGGCTTGCCCTGAATCACACCCTATTGATTTCTACAAATTGAATCATCAAGTGTCATATTTCTAATGTTGAAGGATTTGGATTCACGCCAATAGTGTTCCCAACACTTTTACAAGAATATCTGCAAGCCGAAAACAACCACAACAACTTTGGAAACAACAACAACAACAATTCTGGGTTTGACAGCATATGCACTTCAACAGTATCACAAGTAGATGTATACTACATTAAAACACCACTAAGCAATAAATAAATAAATAATATAATAAAATATTTTATTTTCACCAATCGCATTACTCAGAAACATAGAAAGTATAAGTTTCTTTATTGGGTTGTGTTAACGAGCACTGCACAGTGTCCGTTAAGCACACTTTTTTTTTGACATAATATTTGTCTTTTTTTTTTAATTTATGTCACTTTTTAAGTTTTGTAGGTACAATTTCAGATTTTTTTTTTTTTACTTTTTCTGACAAATTTTTTTTATCTTTTCTACACTTAACCAGCACCAAGCGGTGTTGGTTAACATTCTCCTTATTTTAATAGTGTAGAATGCTTGTAATAGCTTTTTTTTTAATGCAATATATTTTTTAGTGTGTAGAATGCTTGTAATTTCTGTAGTACGGGGTGTAGTATACTTGTAATTATTTTTTTTAGAGTTTAAAATGTTTGTAATTTCTTTTTTTAGTATGTAGAATGCTTGTAATTGTTGAAGCATAGTATAGTATGTAGAATGCTTGTTATAGTGTAGGAGGATCCAAGAGGCAATAATTGCTGTAGTATGGTATATAGAATCATTTCAACTTATCAATGGATATGATAATTAATCACCACAATTAAAAAGAATAAGATAAAATAGACCAATATTTAGCCCAATATCTGCTCCAATACATATTAGCTCATTAATTACCACAATTAAAAAGAATGAAATAGTTTTTCTCATTTTCAATGTGAGATTAAACATTACACTAGCTCTTTATCATCCATTTTAACTCTTATATCTTTATATTTACTCACAAATGTAAGTGTAAAACCATTGACCCAAGATTTGGTTGCGTTGGAATACACAAATGTGTGGGTGATTAGAAACCATCGTTTGTAACTAAATGGACTATCAATACCTTACCCTTTTTTTCTTGAAAAAGAACTTAGAAGGCATGTTCAAGGATATGGATTGCAATAAGAGAAAAAACGTATTGGACTCAATTATATATGAATGCAAATGCAAAACGGCTGACTCGCAGTTCGGCTGTGTTGGAACACTATTAGAATTGAAACGTAAGGGTGGTTTATAATCTTCTTACTCACAACCAGGAGGTGCTTATGTCAACCTTGGGTTGCCGTGAATCACAGCTTATTGATTTCTACCAATCAAATCATCAAGTGTCGCATATTCATAATATTGAAGGATTTGGATCCACGCCAATAGTGTTCCCACCCCTCTTACAAGAATATCTGCAAGCCCAAAACAACCACAACAACTCGGGTTTGACGGCATATGCACTTTAAAAGTATCAAAAGTAGAGGTATTCTATATTAAAACACCACCAAGCAATAAATAAATAATATAATATAATAAAATGTTTATTTTCACCAATAGCGTTACTCAGAAACATAGAAAGTATAAGTTTCTTTATTCTAATGGTATAGAATGCTTGCAATTGCCTTTTTAGTATGTAAATGCTTGTAATTGCTTTTTTTTAGTGCATGTATTTTTTAGTGTGTAAAATGTTTGTAATTTCTGTAGTATAGTGTGTAGAATACTTGTAATTGTTTGTTTAGGGTGTAAAATGTTTGTAATTGCTTTTTTTGTATGTTGAATGCTTTTTTTTAGTGTAGTATATTTTTTATTGTGTAGAATGCTTGTAATTACTTTTTCAGTGTGTAGAATGCTTGTAATTACTTTTTTTTAGTGCAATATATTTTTTAGTATGTAGAATGCTTGTAATTTTTGTTGTGTATTGTGTAGAATACTTATAATTGTTTTTTTTAAGAGTGTAAAATGCTTGTAATTGTTTTTTTTAGTATGTAGAATGCTTGTAATTGCTGAAACATAGTATAGTGTGTAGAATGCTTGTTATAGTATAGGGGGATCCAAGAGGCAGTAATTGTTGCAGTATAGTTTATTTAATTATTTCAACTCATCAACAAATATGAATGCAAATGCAAAACGGTTGACTCGCAGTTCATCTGTGTTGAAACACTATTAGAATTGAAACAGAGGTGTGATTATCTTGAAGGGGTGGTTTATAATCTTCTTGCTCACAACTATGAGGTACTTATGTCAACCTTGTCTTGCCATGAATCACACCCTATTAATTTCTACCAATCGAATCATCAAGTGTCGCATATTCCTAATATTTAAGGATTTGGATTCACGCCAATAGTGTTCCCACCCGCTTACAAGAAAATCTGCAGGCCCAAAACAACCACAACAACTCAGGTTTGATGGCATATGCTCTTTAAAAATATCAAAAGTAGAGGTATATTACATTAAAACACTACCAAGAAATAAACAATATAATATAATATAATATTTTATTTTCACCAATAGCATTACTCAGAAACATAGAAAGTATAAGTTTCTTTATTCTAATGGTGTAGAATACTTGCAATTGCTTTTTTAGAGTGTAGAATGCTTGTAATTATTTTTTTTTTAGTGCAATATATTTTTTAGTGTGTGGAATGCTTGTAATTTATGTAGTATAGTGTGTAGAATACTTGTAATTGTTTTTTTAGAGTGTAAAATACTTGTAATTGTTTTTTTTTTTTTTTCGTATCTAGAATGCTTCAATATGCCTAATATTGAAGGATTTGGATTCACACCAATAGTGTTCTCACCCTTTTACAAGAATATCTGCAAGCCCAAAACAACCACAACAACAACATTAATTGTAGCTTTGACTGCATATGCACTTTAAGACACCACCAAGCAATAAATAAATAAATATATAATAAAATGTTTTATTTTCACCAATAGCGTTACTCGAAACATAGAAAGTATAAGTTTCTTTTTTCTAATGGTATATGATATACACCTACCTTAAATCCTTGAGACTTCGCTCAACTACTTTTTCAGTTTGGCTCATGCATTTTGTCAAACAATTTAAGGGGATAGGATTTGGTCTCTCTTCACATGCGATGAAGAACTACCAATCGATACTGATGTCCATTTGTTCTTCCTAACTATTGAAAAAATGTTTTCAACTACTCTTGCTAACTTTGTTGTTACTTGTCGCAACTCTCTATCTACTGCCATTTGTTTTGAAAGATTTTTAACTTTTTAAGAAGAGCAATCAAAAGGAATGGGCATAGATTTGGAGGCTGGTAAGGAGTTTTGATGCTAGTAAGCTAAGATGCACATGCGGATTCAAAACCAAAAAGATTCTCTTAAAGAGAAAATGCCTTTTTGAGGAAAAACCTCTAGGCAAAGAGTTGTCGTATGAGTGGCTATGTGGCTGTTATTGCCATGGTTGTGGTTTAAAAGAGAAATGGAGAGTAAAATTTTCTAGAAACCGTTTGATTGTGGTCTCGCCGTAACATGTGTTTTTATTTTCTGAGAGAGGTGAAGGTGGTGTAAGATTGAACTAGCCTCTGAGCACACGCGTGAGGCTTTTCTTTTTTTCTTTTTTTAAAAATTAATAATTTGCATTAATTATAAATTGGGATTACTACCCATTTACCAATCATTAAAAAAAAAAAAAAAACTAAGAGTGAGGTGAGTGTTATACGTTTGTACCAAATATTAAAATTATTAACTTTGGTACAAACGCATAACACTCATCACATCCTTAATTTTTTGTATTGGAAAATTTGTAATAATCTCAATTTATAATGGATGCAAATTATTGATTTTTACCTAAAAAAAAAATCCAATCCAAATAGGAAAAATCACTTAAACAGTGACTAATTGACTATAGAAATTTTTTTGAAGTTAGAATTTATGAAATGCATAACTCATATTGGCACCCATATTAAGAGGGACAGACCCAAAGTAGGGGCCCGGCCCTAACCCAAAAAA
>NW_027069496.1:116328-120768 GCF_002906115.3 Quercus suber | reverse complement strand
AAAAAAAAAAAAAAAAAAAAAAATTAGTAGGTAAATTGGGTATTAAAATTTAAAATCATGTTTGGGGCCTTTGGGCCCCTCCATGATCATATCAGCCCAACAAGGAAAGATACGCCGTTTAACCTAATTCCAAATTTAATAAATAATAAAAAAGAAAAGAGAGACAAACGAGAGAGACTGAGAGATAGTGAGAGACTAGGAGGGAGATAATCAACCACTTGCCACTGACCCATCGACCATGCCGCCGGCCTCTCCAACCTCCATCCCGATCCACCCAATTTCAAGTATTTATTATTTCTTTTAAAACCTAATATTGATATGATTTTTCTTTGATGCTCTTTCTCCTCACCATACGTTTATAGTTTGTGCGAATATGTGATTGTGTTTGTGAGTCTATTTCTCAGAGACTGAAAATTATATTTGCTGTGAGTAAAGTTATATTATATACAGAGAGTACAGGCTGTAAAAATAATATAAAATAATGTTTATTTGTTTGATTGCACCAATAGGAAAATGCACATGCATAAACAGACCAATAGAGGGTAGTGATTCAGGAAAAAAAAAATCCTATAGTTAGGAAAAGTGTGATAATAGTGCATTATAAATTCATAATGTTGTTTTTGTTGTATATATAGGTATATACAAGGAAATGTTGTAATAATGATGTTTAAGTTTGGAGAATATGCTTTTATAAAGTGAAAATTTAAGTTCTGGAATTTTCTGTTAGAAAATTATTTTTGAATTTTCTAAAATTTTCTAGAATTTTCTGGGGACTGTTTAAAAAGGTTAAAGATGTTTCAATCTTTGTTAACCGTTTTATGAAAAAATAAATGAAACATAACCCTATGGGTATAAATGAAACATAACTCCACAAAATAGTAAGTTTGAGAGAAACACAAGAAATCATGTGGTCATTCTCCAGAATTGCTATATGTAGAACCCAATATCTTGATTGTATACTAGAGACAAATTTGCAATAACCCTTTAACAACAAAAGTGTGGGGGGGCAAATATTGTCTAAGGAAAACGACAGAGTTCCTCCAAGTTATCTATTTTCTATTTGTCTTTTATGTTAATCTTGTTCTTCCATTATTACTTTGTGTAATATCCCCAACAGTTTTTTGGCGCTTTTGTAATGTCATTTGCTTAGCTTTATGATCAGGATCATTTAGGATTTAAGAAGTTTGGGTATTGCTGGTTAATTTTGTCTTTTGAAATATGGATGTTTTTAATGTGTTTTTTATATTATCAGTGGTATCAGGTATGGTAGTGTGAGTTTAGAATGCTCAAAAAAATTCATAATGTCGATATTGGGGAGAGAACAAAGAATTTGTGATGTCCAAAGTGTAAGTTGTAAAGAAAAAATAATTTGTCCATGTGAGGAGAAAGTTTTATGGGAGATTACAAAGATAGTACCAAAACAGTCTCACAATGCCCAAACACCAAATAACCCAAAGAATCCTCACTCACCAAAAGCACGCACATGACTAGAAAAACCACGGCTTAGAACTCTATACAATATGACAAATAATAGAGCAACCGTATTATAATATTGCAGCACTAAAACCTGGAAATAACAGCCGCATAATAACCTAACCTATATGTGTAATATTGTTAGCTAGGGTAAGTGCTAATAGGTTTTGCCACAACACTTATAATTGAGTCGGCTAACAAAGTCCTAACACCACTAGGACTAGGTCCTTTCAGGACGACTCTTCCCGTGCAGAAGTCAAGGAACTATCAGTATTTTACCCTTTTTTTCTTGAAAAAGAATTTAGAAAGTTTGAAATAGAGGCGTGACTATCTAGAAAATGTGGTTTATGATCTGCTTGCTCACAACCTATAAGCGCTTGCATCAACCTTGGCTTGCCCTGAGTCACATCCTATTGATTGATACCAATTGAATCAACAAGTCCATTATATACGATTTGGCTTCCCACTAATTGCGTATCCACCTCTGTTACAACAATCTTTGCAAGCCCAAACCCAAAATAATCACTACACCAAAATAAGTTTATTACATTAAGTGTTAATACAACAAAATTAGTATAATATCACATTTACAAACTAAAAATCATTGCAATGGAAACTTAAAAGTGATAAATTATTACATTAATAATAATTAATTGCAATAATTTATAATTTTCAGTTGCAATAGTTGCTTTAATACTAAATTGCATTAAGAATTTTTTTTGCAATAACTTAAATTGAAGAAATCATTGTAATAACTTGATATCAATTATTTTGCAATCTATTACAATAGAAATTTCAAAGTAACAACTTATTACAACAAATATATCATTGTAATAACTAAATATCAATTATTTTATAATCTATTGCAATGACAAACATGAAGTTGCAATGAATATATTATCAAAATAATCTAATACCAATCATTTTACAATTTATTTTAATGAAAAATATGAAGAAAAAAATTGTCTATTACAATGAAGATATCGTTACAATAACTTAACTCAAATTATTTTTGTCAATTATTTGCAATCTATTGCAATAAAATTCGTGAAATAATTGCCTATTGCTACAAGATATTCAAAGTAATAAATTGTTTATTGCAACAACAAATATATTATTACATCAAAATTGTCATTAAAATATTTAAAGTTTATTGCAACAAAATTTTTTGTAGCACAAACATATTACCCCAACTGCAACACTTCACATAAACTATTGCAATGACTTTGATGTTATTGCAACAATTTTTTTTTTTCATTGTAATAAATATTTTTTGTGGTAGTGAATACTGGTTGGACAATAGCTAGCTGAGCTGAGTTTTTGCACAATGTGTAATGCAACTTATTATTAGTTTTCTCTAATATTTCAATAATTTTTGTCAAGAATCTTGTACCTTATAAAAAAATTATTTCAATAATTTTCCTTGTAAAAAATTATAATATTTATGCTTGACTGATATTCATCGTATCGAGAAGGAGCTACTCCTCGGACTATATTCTTCCATTCTTTATTTACTTGATTCTCAACTTTAGGACCTCTCCTAATCATTTATTCATCCTTGGACATGTCCACGTCTTCGGATAAGGTCCAAAACCCAATATACAAATTTGGATCCTTATCCCCCCCCAACACACCACCACACACCACACCCCACACACACACACACATATATATTACTCCATATGTGACTAAAAGGAGTTAGGAAATTTAAACAGTTAAAATTAATTTTAGTGAATTCACAAATATTTAATTTTTATGGCTTTTGCGTCAATTGTTTTCAAAGCAACTAAACATGAGAAAAAAATGTCATATTGTAATCTATATATACTATAAAACCGAAACTTTGACTTTTTTTGACCTCATAAGAATTTGCCACCTAAGCTTCGGAGGCCTCACAATTTTTCACATTACCATTATTTTTTTTAATTAATTAAATTTTTAGTTTAACTTTTGACTTTCTACCTTAAATCCCCATTCTCCATCTTGCAAACCAAAAAAATCACTCCTCTCCTCTCTCTCTCTCTCTCTCTCTCTCTCTCTCTCTCTCTCTCCGAAGGGAACTATGGATGGTAGAACGTAGAAGCAGAAGTAGAGTTGGATTTAGCCAAGGCAACTGGATCCCACTTGAAGGATTTGTTTGGCTGCTCAAGAGTTTGAATTAGAACCGCTATGATGTATTGTAGAGGATTTTCTTTATCCGCCTCGAAACTTAAAAGCAATCACACTGGAAAGATGGTTCTTCAAGGGTACATGCCTGTTGTAAATCCAATGTCAGTAGGTAATATAAATTATTCAATGATTTAATGGCAAATAGGAAAAGGCATATAGAAACAACAAAGGATATATAGAGTTCTTTCGACTCTTAAAAAAAGAATGCAGAATAATTTTGACAAAATTCTCTTAAAATTACACTTGCAAAATACGTACGTTTTAAGGGGACTAAAAATTGAAATCCTTTAAGGTTCTTTTCAGGCATCATTATAAGGTATAATTATTTAGGTGTTGTATATTAGGTTTTTTAATTAAATTCAAATAAATTATTGCAAAATTATACTTGTAATTTGCCAAACATTCACATATGTTTTAGAAAAAAAGAAAAAAAAAGAGCTAAATATTGTGTTGTTTTAAGGTTATTTTCTTGCATCATCATAACAAGACAACTTTTCCAGCATCATTATAATAGGACAAAATTTAGATATAATTACTTAAGTATTGTACATTAGATTATTCAATTAAATTCAAATAAATGGTTTCATTAACCAATAAACATAAACAATGTTATATTTTCTAGGAGGATTAAATTTAATACAACTTATTCTCCAAGAAAAAAAAATCAATACAATAATATGTATGTTTGAAATTAATATTAAATTTGATTGGGAAATTTAATGCATTACATCTAAAGAACTATATCCTCGCATTACAGCTAAAGAATTATTTCCTTTATCTTGTGTGTTGTTTCTCAAA
>NW_027069496.1:109572-115976 GCF_002906115.3 Quercus suber | reverse complement strand
GTTTTTGACAAAATTCTCTTAAAATTACACTTGCAAAATACGTACGTTTTAAGGGGACTAAAAATTGAAATCCTTTAAGGTTCTTTTCAGGCATCATTATAAGGTATAATTATTTAGGTGTTGTATATTAGGTTTTTTAATTAAATTCAAATAAATTATTGCAAAATTATACTTGTAATTTGCCAAACATTCACATATGTTTTAGAAAAAAAGAAAAAAACAGAGCTAAATATTGTGTTGTTTTAAGGTTATTTTCTTGCATCATCATAACAAGACGACTTTTCCAGCATCATTATAATAGGACAAAATTTAGATATAATTACTTAAGTATTGTACATTGGATTATTCAATTAAATTCAAATAAATGGTTTCATTAACCAATAAACATAAACAATGTTATATTTTCTGAGGAGGATTAAATTTAATACAACTTATTCTCCAAGAAAAAAAAATCAATACAATAATATGTATGTTTGAAATTAATATTAAATTTGATTGGGAAATTTAATGCATTACATCTAAAGAACTATATCCTCGCATTACAGCTAAAGAATTATTTCCTTTATCTTGTGTGTTTGTTTCTCAAAAAAAAAAAAAAAAAAAAAAAAAACTATATATAAGAGCTCGCCAAGTAGGGTGTGAAGTTCTTGCAATTTTCCACGGTATTTAAAAAATTATCTCCCCCCAAATACAAATACAAAATCGATAAAATTCGGAACAAACAAGTTCCCCTGTCCGGTCTGCCTCCAGTCTTCCCTAATACGCTTGCATTACTCCCTTCTCTAACTTCATTATTAACTGAAAAGAAAAAGAAAAAGAACTGTGATTTGCCCAGTATTCAGAACAGTTGGTATCTTACTATCTCCATCTCCATTGTGGTGTTCTCTTGCTTGGTCAGCTCCAAAAAGAACGTCTTAGTTTAAAGAAATTGGCTTATTGATGCCATTGAAAGCACACCCTCTGAGGGCCTTGGTTGCGACGTATGCGAAAGGAAATCAGACTTTTTCAATTTTCCTTAGATGATATCATCTTAGTTTCACTTTGTTCAGTCCAATTTTGCTATCTTATCCTATTTTTTCATGTCTTGTATAAATAAAAATGGATCTTCCTGTATAGGTTTGAGCATGTGTTATCTAAAACTTAGGGTCTCAAATTAAACATACTGTTAGAGATATATATTAGACATATTAGCCCAATGTAATAGGCCCAAGCCCATTTCTGCTTGTACTAGTAGTCTAGGGTTTAGTCTCCTATATATATTCATGTTAGGGTTCATTGTAACACAGGTTATTGTACTACACTCTTATACAATAAAGATGTAGCCTTTAAGGGATTCCTCCGTGGACGTAGGCCGTCAAGGCTGAACCACGTAACCCTCATGTTCTCGATATTCCTATACTATGCTTCCTCTTCCGCATCCACTCTAGCATATACAACATGATATAACACATTACATTTAACATGGTATCAGAGCTAATATTCAACATGGTATCAGAGCCAAACTTCGATCTTGGCATCAAGCAAACATCTCTAGCAAGCAAAGAAGATTCTCACGTGCGTAACACAGATCCACAACAGTGCCCATGCCTTCTTTCAGATCTGGGTCTACAGCATCACGCAGCTCCCACGGAAACTCCGTTGCTGCCTCGCTGCTACATCTATGATCTCTCAAGCAAGTCGAACCACTCACCTTACAGATCTGTGCAAACCAAGCCTTCACCTAAAGAAACCAACCCCGCAAGCATGCTCCTCGGTCACTTGTAAGGAAAACCCAGAAATCCGGTCACCCGAAGCCCAACCACGTGCCTCCACGCGCCACAGTTGTCTCCAGAAAATCTCCGCGCACCGCCTCAGATTCTTGACTTCCAGATAGTCTTCTTGGTACACGCGCCGCCCTGGCGGCCTCTTCGTCCACCAATCTACAAAACCTGAGGTTCCGACCATCATCTGAGCTTACACATGCCTCCACGTGCCTCCCTAGCTTCTGGATTCTCCTCCACTCGCCGACGACCCGACCCGGACCACCTGGATCTGACCGTGAGCACTGACCATTGACTTTGACTTTTTGCGTTGACCTTTGACCAAAAGTCAAAATTTTCGAAAGGGACTATCTTGCTCAGTTTTTCGCGTAGATTCCAATTTTGGACTTCGTTTCTTCATTTGAAACTCTGAAATTGGCCAATTGGCACATTCTTCATTGTGGTTTCTTTAAAGGCATTCTTCAAGGCATCTCCAAGTGATATTCTCATGCTTATCCAACCTCAAGCCTTCATCAAACTTTCGCCTTGAGTTTGAGGGAGGGTGTTAGAGATATATATTAGACATATTAGCCCAATGTAATAGGCTCAAGCCCATTCGTGTTTGTACTAGTAGTCTAGAGTTCAGTCGCCTATATATATTCATATTAGGGTTCATTATAACACAGGTTATTATACTACACTCTTATATAATAAAGATGTAGCCCTTAAGGGATTCCTCCGTGGATGTAGGCTAACAAGGCTGAACCACGTAACCCTCGTGTTCACAGTGTTCCTATTCTATGCTTTCCTTTCCGCATTCACTCCAGCATACACAACATAGTATCATACATCACGTTGCTAATAATAATAATATATTTTAACACATACAAAGGCTTCAATATGCTAAAAAGATAGACAAACCCCATCACCTGTTCGACAAAATGTCTTAGTGAAATTAGAATCTTCTTGGTAACTTTTTTATGTTTGTTTTGTGAAAGTCCTTTATTTTTGTTTTAGATAATTTATTGCTTCTTTTCATGCCAACATTGTATGAGATTTGTTTTGCTGATAATTTATTGGTTTTGGTTGATTATTCCACCATATATTTAATTTCTTTCTTAGTTTCTTTCCTTTGTTTGTATGTGTTTGATTATTTTAGGATACAAGCAAGTTTAGGTTAAATGAGTAAGCCAACTTTAATTTTTTTTTTTTTCCTTTCTAAAGTACAAATAGTGATTTATCATGTTAATTTTGTAGTTTATTTGATTATTTACCATGTTTATTTGGTAGTTTGTTTCTATGTTTCTAATTTTTGGTTAGATTCGACTTTTCGGATTAATCTTCTAAAATTTAATTCTAATCTTGAAATTAAATCTAATTACTTGGGCCATTTTAATTACTTTATTCTTGCGTAGATGTAAATTGACTGATTTCACTACCAGAGTACTTTCTTCTATGTGAAGAGTTACTTCATATTGCAAAAGCAATAGCAAATAACATGTGGACTTTCTATTAGGGACTTTATAAGGTTAAGGGCGACTTGCAAAGACTTTTGGCCCCATTTAGGGTCCGTTTGGATGGAGGAGTAGAAAATTGGGAGTATGAAAAATTAGTGAGAGGATGGAAAAGTGGGAGAATAGAAAATATTTAGTTTTCTCTCGTGTGTGTTTGGTTGGAGGGATGAAAAAGTGGGAGGATGTAAAATTCTTTTGTTTGGTTGAAAAGAAAAGTAAGAGGATAGAAAATGTAGTTTATATAAATTGACTATTATACCCTTGTTATATAATAGGTAAGACATAGATTTATTTGTACTCATTAAATAATATAAAATTTACCAACAATTATATTTTTCAATGAGAAGTATTACGTCCACAACATTTTTTACAATACTTTCACAACAAAATTTATGTGAAAAGTTGTTACTAGTTCTAATTTGAACCCACTATTGAAATTATTTTTTTACTCATCAATATTAACTAATAACAATCTGTTATTTAAAATTTATTGTGAAAATATTGTAGTAACATTTCTTAAATAGGATTTTTTATTCTTTATATTATTTCTCTTTTCTCCCTTTTCATTTCATCCATATATTTTTTTTTCTATGCTATCTCCTCCACACACGTTGTATCTCTATCCCCACCCCACTTCTTTTTCTTTTTCTCCCTCATTCAAGTCTCCAGCACTCCTACCTTCTTCAATAAAAAAATGTCTCCAGTACTCTTTTTTTCTCCAGTTCGCTCTCTCTAGAAAAAAAAAAAAAAAATTTTTTTTTTTTTTTTTTTTTTTTTTTTTTTTTTTTTTTAAACTTGATTCCAGAGGGCATTATGGACAAAGTCTTCTTCATCAATTTTCCACTTCTGCTTTTCCTCCCGTTTTGGGGAGACGAAATTTGTGGGCCTGGGAGAGAAAATTTTCTCTCGGGTTTTCCACTCTCCCTATTTTCCTCTCTTTCCCAAACAGTGAAAAATACTATTTTCCACTCAGTTTTCCGCTCTATATTTTCCACCTCCCCTAAAATCACCCCAACCAAACACAGTGTTAGTGTTATTGTATTGTGAGCTTCAGATACTTTTTGTTTAGAAATAAATGTAAGAGCTCACTTTGAGCCTCAAGTGGTATCTTAGATATGAAACCTTGAAGGCACACAAACAGTTAGGGATAGTATTCTTCACTTATATTTGCCTCTTAATTTAAATCACCTTCATAATTGCTAATTAGCATATTACTTTTTCATATAAAAAATTAGCATTTTTTTTTAAATCTTACTCAATTGAAATATAAAAGTAACAGAAGTGTTCTTTAGATTTCATTTTTAGTAATTTTCCAATGCATTGGATGGATTAGCGACTAGTTTGATATAAATGCCAACTTTATTAGAGTAGAAGTCTAATTTGTTGAAATGTTTTCATATTACATATCTTATTCCCTTGTTTCCCTATTTTTTTGGACTAATGTAATATATTACATTGACAAAGACACTTCTTCTTTTTGATTGAATTTGATTTGTTCTATTTCTAAAACATCCAGGTTGCCCCCCCACATATGCACATATAGTGAAAATTTATGTATTCTCCAACTAAAATAAAGTCATAGCATGATCTAACATTTACAGACCCAACAAAGTCTTTCTTATTCATGATACAAAACATGCCCCTTTAAAGCTCAGCAGACAGACTAAAGTGTCTAACAAGTTTAACGGACCTAGATGAAACAAAGCCAAATTTATACAAAACAAAATGTAATCAACGCTATTTAGTATTTACACAACCATTTGAACATTCTAACACTTCCAGATTTGAGCCTAACCATTACTCTACTCCAAGCCATCCCTTTTCCTCGACTGCCCAACAAACTCATAAACCTTCTTCTGGTCAGGAAGAGACTTGGCCACAGTCTCCTTCTGCAGGCACCTTTTAGCCCATGCAATGATCTTGGGGCACTCTGCCTCTATGTTGATATTGCCAAAGATCTCATTGACAATAAACCAGCTGTAGAAGGGGATAAGAGAAAGGTCCACAAACCCAAATGTTTTACCCCCAAAGTAAGGCTTGTCACCAAGCTCCCCCTCCAATATCTTGAAGGTTTCAATGAAGTCCTTCTTGCCTGCCTCCAACTCTTCTCCTTTTGTGGTCAATACCTTCCTTGAAACATAATAAACCTGTATTTTCCACAAATTATATAAAAGGATGAAAAATGATAGTAATGAATTTTAAATCAATATAGAAGAATATTTCTTTAAACCTTCAGGAAAAAAGAAAAAAAAAAGTGTGGGGCCCGTGGGCCTGATAGCCTCGGCCCATCGGGTAGCATGCCCAAGGCCCATGCCGAGAAACACTGACTATTCAAGGCTAAATTGGGGAAAGCTTCTTTTCCCAATCCACGCCGAGAACCTCCTCATCCTCGGCCTGACAAGGGTGATTTTCGGGAAAGACCAGACCCAAAGTAAGCTGTCACCCTCGCATTTAATGCATTCACCTAACCCCCCTGGCCGCATTAATGGGGATATAACCCCTTAGCAGGGCAACGTTGATCAGAGTGAACCACTCGAGTACTGATAAGGCC
This sequence comes from Quercus suber, assembly GCF_002906115.3. Lineage (NCBI taxonomy): Eukaryota > Viridiplantae > Streptophyta > Magnoliopsida > Fagales > Fagaceae > Quercus > Quercus suber. Next base: position 110,172 of record NW_027069496.1, on the reverse strand, counting down.
TCTGATGGGACGGACGGCCAGAAGAGAAGCAAATGAATGATCAACAGATGGAATAAGGAGATAGGAAGATGAAGACTATATAAGGAAAGCAAGTAAAGTAAAAGAGGGGGGGGGAAAAAAGAGAAGCAAAAGGCCTCCTCGGCCCATGGCCGAGGAGCATCCTCCCAGTTGTAAAGAAATTCTAAGTATCTTTTTATAAATGAGAGTTGATGCTTGATGAACGACGGCCAGTGCCTAAACCTTTAACCCACTCTCTATAAATTTATTGTTTGGGCTTGTTGGGCTGAAAACCCATTCATACTCAGGGTCAATCCAAACTGAGTCCCTACAATTGGCGCCGTCTGTGGGAAGGATTAGGGTGCTGGCCGGCGCATCAGGCGAGTGTTCTAAGTATTCGTTTTATAGTAGGTTGAAAAAAAAAATAGAAGATTTGACAGCGAAAAGAGAAATCTTGATATTGTTATTTCATAAATAGAAAGAGTACAAATTACAATCAGAGGCTCAGGCAGGCATGTTTTACAAACAAATTTACAAGCTAATCCTACCAGCTATTTCTACAATCAGAGGCCCAGGTGGAGCCGCCCTAAGAAAAAACTAGCC
>NW_027069496.1:77748-107341 GCF_002906115.3 Quercus suber | reverse complement strand
AATAGTAAAGCAAACAAAAGAAAATATCATTAGTTGGAAGCGAAGTATTAAGTATTCAGTTCAAACGGAAAGTATACAACTCCCTTACAACGCCACTGAGGCAAGAAACAAAATGAGATAAAAGAGAAGATAAAAGAGAAAATAAACAAATTTATCCTATGTCGTATACTAGTCTCCTTAACTCAGTAGGCAAATTAAGTCAATAAGTAAATCAAAAGGCTTTGGCCAAGGCCTAAGGGCTTGGTCTCGAAAGGTCCGCCGGAGGACTTGCCACGTCTTGTGGTATTCCCTGACCCTCGGGTATAACTTCCCCCAACGCTCTCTGGGGCTCAACCTCCTCGGATGGTTGGTCAGTTAACGGTGTATCGTCGACGGTCTTATCGTGACTCTCAACCGCTGGTAATGAGGACCCCTCCTCGGGAGCAGCAGGTGCAACCTCGCGAATGGCAATAGGGTAATATACCCTGTTCTCCCTCCTAAGATCAAATGAGACATCAACCCCTGCTTGGTTGAGGGCTTCATGCTAGGTCTGAGAATAGTAATGCCTGCACACTGCAGGAACTTGAGCCCGAAGGGTGGCTTCAGTCTTAGCCACCCCATCTGCGAAAGCATTCTCCTCTGCCTGTTCTACAGAGCGCTCAGCGTCTATTTTTGCAAATACTGCCTCATCTTTGGCTCTCACAGCCTCGTCTCTGGCATACTCGGCAACACTTTTCTCATGGATTGCCGCGGTCAACTTGCCCTTCATATAGGTAATGTTCTCTTTGGCAGTCTGTAATTGACCCTCAACGTCTTGCAAGCGATTAGTTTGATCCTCAGCTTGCTTTCTGACCACAGCTAGGTCGGAGACAGCAGTATCCTTGGCCCTCGTCATCTCTTCCAGATCCTCGGTCGCCTTTTTTAAGTTGGCCTCAGATCTCTTGAGAGTATTGGCAGCCTCCAAGAACTTGTCGCGCTCTTGCGCTAAGGCATTGCTATGGTCATCGACCTCCTCACCTAACCTGAAAAGGGCCTGGATAGCCTGCCAATAAAAACAAGTAACTCCGTAAAGAGAAAGGAAGATATTAAGTGACAAACTTTGAATAAAGTGAATAGGTGCCAAAGGACCCACCATTCCTAGATACTTCTTAAGGTCGGAGACAACCTCTACCCCAGTCATATTTCTTAGCTCGGCCATGTCAGTGGGAAGAAGAAGAGATTTCTCCAGGGCCTTGGCTACAAGAGCCCCCTCGGCTCCTTGAGATTCCCGCATCGACACGTTATCCATCAGTGGCTGATCATGGAGCATGGCAGCGGGCAGCCAGGCTTGAGCCTCGGACTGCTGGATGGCCTTCTTACTTTTTCGTTGATCACCGAGTTTCAGTTGCTTCGAAGGCCTGCGAAACCTACCCTCCTCGGGTGGGGAATGGGATTTGGTCCCATCCATTGGCTCCTTACCCTTGGAAAGTCTCTTCCTTTTCGGGTCATGAGACTCAGTCCGAGGGTCTGTTACTGTGGGAGCAGAAGACGACCTGGTTTGTACAGTTAAAATCTGGGGCGGAGGTGCTGGGGGCTGGGGCTGTGACTCTTCTGGTACACCTCTCTTGGAACCGCCTTCGAATAGGTCAAGAAGATTGGTTTGGAGCTGTCTTTTTAAACCCATCTCAGTCGGAGTACCAACTCTTAGGGACCGGAGATCGGCTTTGGATAAGTGAGGGTCCCCTAGGTCACCGGAGGGATCCTCGGATTGATCAGCAAGGTCGAATACACTATATTCGTCCTCAGAAGAACTCAGTTCAACCACCTCCCTTGCCTTCTTAGATAGTCCTTCCTCGGCCACTGTTACTTGCTAGGATGAGGAGGGACCTGCTAGCGGAATGCCTTCAGGTATATAAGACCCCTCCGTAAATGCAAAACCGTCTTCCACCACGGTGATCTGCGTAAGCCGAGGGTCACGAGCTCTAATTACGTGCTTCGGGACTGGGAATGATTTCTGAGCTGGGTCGCATCCGAGGATGTGATGAGCAGCTCTGACCTGGTTATCGGTTTCATTTAGGAAAAGGTCCGACCTAAGAACGGTCTCCAAATCCGCTTTATTAACCAGATGGAAATGACGTGTAAAGGCGTGCAGATCTGTGACAAGAAAAGTGAAACTCCTATGGTTAATCAACCAAATCAAATATACAGTTATAAAACTTGAAAATACTGAAACCTAGATTGTCTTTTACTTCGGATATCCTACCTGGCTCCCCCTCTACTGTTGGGCAATGAAAACCATTGTGCCACTCTCCCGACACTATGAGGAAATCTTGGATTAACCCCTTATTGGAATCAGGAAGACACTGGATAAGACGAACCCTATCGTCCGTTGTCTTCATATAGTACGTCTTACCCCTCAGGTGATGAAGGTTGTAACACTAGTTCACATCGTGGTGAGTCAGTCTCAGCCCTATTTTCTCATTCAGGGTATCTACACACCCTAATATCCTAAATACATTCACGGCATACTGAGTAGAAGCCAGGCGAAAATGCCTAAGGTAATTGAGAGTTACTGGCCTCATAGGGATTCTCATCCCTCCTTCTACAAAAGCGACTATTGGGATCACAACTTCACCCTCTCTCCTCTTAAGGTACCACTCCCCTTCTCCACAGTACTTCAAACTCACATTATTGGGTATTCCATAGTCGACAATGAATTTGTTCATCATCTCGTCGAACTCAACCAACTTCTTAAACTTACCCATTCCCCAAAGATGACTAAAAGTTCTAAAAGAAGAAAAGGAGGAGTAAAATCAAGGAAATTTGGGGTCGCTAGAAAAAGAAGACTTACAGAAGTATGGCGATTCTCTTCAAGAAGAGTGCAAGTTGAACTAGACTTAAGTCATACGCATCAATGGTTGTAAGCGCGAAAATGATGAAACCAGGTGGTTCAAACAAGTACTTATACTCCCCCTTAGGTTCCCTAAATGTAACCGCTTGTTCATAAAAGCAAGAGATCATACTGTTGAAAGTGGGAAATGTGGTGCCGTCAAAATTTAATGTGGGCACCCATTAAGTCTTGAAACGCTAAAAACGCGCATCGGGCAGTCAAAAAGCCGCCAGCATTAACACGAACCGAAGTGGGACGACTCGTCTAGAGGGCCCGCAAGTATCAAAACCCTCATCCCCGTCCGAGGGAACGTGCAGCAGGGTTTTGAGGGGCTATTGTGGGGCCCGTGAGCCTGATAGCCTCGGCCCATCGGGTAGTAGGCCCAAGGCCCATGCCAAGGAACACTGACTATTCAAGGCTAAATTGGGGAAAGCTTCTTTTCCCAATCCACACCGAGAACCTCCTCATCCTCGGCCTGACAAGGGTGATTTTCGGGAAAGACCAGACCCAAAGTAAGCTGTCACCCTCGCATTTAATGCATTCACCTAACCCCCCTGGCCGCATTAATGGGGATTTAGCAGGGCAACGTTGATCAGAGTGGACCACTCGAGTACTGATAAGGCCTCTGATGGGACGGACGGCCAAAAGAGAAGCAAATGAATAATCAACAGATGGAATAAGGAGATAGGAAGATGAAGACTATATAAGGAAAGCAAGTAAAGTAAAAAGGGGGGAAAAAAAGAGAAGCAAAAGGCTTCCTCGGCCATGGGCCGAGGAGCATCCTCCCAGTTATAAAGAAACTCTAAGTATCTTTTTATAAATGAGAGTTCATGCTTGATGAACGACGGCCAACGCCTAAATCTTTAACCCACTCTCTATAAATTTATTGTTTGGGCTTGTTGGGCTGAAAACCCATCCAAACTCAGGGTCGATCCAAACTGAGTCCCTACATGACTCTTTTAAACTTTTATATTTATTGTTTAAATATGAAATTTGATAATTATAATAACTAGTCGCGGACCCGCGTGTTACGCATGATAATTATTTTTATGGTGGTTTTATTATTATTATTATTTTTTTAAATTTAAACTAATCTAATAATGAGTAATGCATTTCGTAATTATATTTTTATTTATTATAGGAACAATCATATATGTAACATAGGAACAATCTAAAACACCAAAAAAATGTAAACTAAAAAAAAATAAATAAAACCTAACAATGATTAATTGAACCAATATTAGGATAAAATTTTGTTTTTGATAATCTATTAAGGTTATTTTATTTGTAGAAATTATAATTTCGGCCACCCAAAATATATTATCAAATAAACAATTATTGTATATATACAAACTTTAACTTTTGCAATTTGTCACCTATCAAATTATTTTCGTTTGGCTAACCTTTGCTTTTCTTTAAATGAATGGCATTATAGAGTACTTCTAATACAACTATTAAAAGTACTTTGTCCACCACAAAGGATTAGAAAATAAACAAAAATTAGTAAAGTCTCATAGTTTAATATCCTAATTGAGCATTATAAAAAATCATGCTATGTAACAAAATAAATACCAAATTATCCAAATCATGCTATGTAATAAAATAATATTATATTTTTATATGCTATACTTAATTCTTTAGATCGCAATAGGATAAAATTTAACAATCAAAGAGAATAAAAAATAAATAAAAAACAACAACAACAATTTAAAAAACAAAACTAAATCTAGAGAGAGAGAGAGAGAGTACCATTTTTTTTGTGAGGAAAAACTATGCATAGAATAGAAGAGATATTGACAAATTTATAGTAAGAGGGTGTGGATAAGAAGAGACAAAAATAAAGGAAGATGAAGGAAAAAAGGAAGAATGATATTAATGTAAAGGGTAGTGGGGAGATGAAAAGGTAAGGGAGAGAGAAAGATTGAAGAAGTAGCGGGGAGATGAAATGGTAAGGGAGAGAGAAAGGTTGGAGAAATGTAAATATTAAAAAATTAAATGTTAAAAACAATTAAAAATAAAACCTAAAACTTGAAAGGCTTCAACGTTTGGTTTAAAAAAAAAAAAAAAAAAAAAAAAAAAAAAAAAAAAAAAAAAAAAACCTTTAAGCTGAAAAGGCTCACATAAAACCCTAAAGCTGAACTGAAAAAGTTTTGGGTTGGACTTGATAGTAGAACTAAATAAATAAAAGGTGGGCTAGATTAATTATACAGATTCATTATATGGTGATAGTGAAAGTAAATAAATAAGTAATAGGCTTGATTTATTATAAGGTGATAGTGGAAGTAAATATATAAGTAGTAGACTGCATTTATAAGGCTGAAAACTGTAAAAATCATTTTAAAATTGTAGGACAAATTATATATATATATATATATATTTTTTTTTTAAATGATGTGGCAGCTGATGTGGCGCAACATGAGAGTAGCAGCATTAAATGCTATGCTTCAACTTTTAGTAATAAATAGATTATTAATAGGAATTTATTCATTATGATAGTGTTTGTATGTGGAACTACCATTTGTTGAAAATATAAAGTAATAAGATTTTAATAGATGCTTTATATTCAAAATTTAATAAAAATTCAAAAAATATATATATTAAAATAATGGTGTAAAATTGTAAGAACTCAAAAGTTTATGTAACACAATATTATGAGATCAACCAAAAGTCAAATGTCTTCAGTTTTATATATGTTATAGATTATAGATTATTCAGAACAATTAACAATATAAAAATTTAAAGCCCACAAGAAAAGCAGAAGTAATCAAACAAAATTTTTTTGTAGAAATTAACAATAAAACCTTAACATTTGGCTCATTGAGTAGCATAGGTTTGAAACATCTAAGCAAACAAGTTCAATATCCTAAAGAAGCATTTCACTAAACAGCTTGTGTGCATGACTTGAATTTCAATTTCAAAAAATCAAATAGCATACTCATTATTTGGTAAAATTGAAGTTTGGAAAATCTTGTAAGAAGAAATTATGTACCAAAAGCAGAAAAATCAAATCAATAAAAGATAAATATGATAATATATTAAAATGAAATTGCAAGGTGAAAAGGGATCTTTGGCTTACCAATTACTTCAATAGCAAGTGCAACCTGCATTAAAATAAAGAAAATAAATAAGTTTTTTATAAATAATAATTACAAAGCCCAGCAGCTTAATTTTGTTATTACTCCTATGAATGAGATGTTAAATTTAAAGAAAGAGAGAGAAAAGCGAGTTACAAAAAAAGCACCCAAAAATGTAACTAAAGAGGCATACTTTGGCATCAAGGTTGTTTTTAAGATGGAAGGATATTTCTTTGAAGTTCAATCAAGATTTCTTGTCTTCTTTGATGGTGGATATAGATTGGTGTCAGAATCATCATTATCATGAGTAGAGACATCAAAAGGGTAGGACGAGAACTCCATCTCCAGAGTTTGGAGCTCCATTTCCAGAGTCGGTATTGGATTCGAAGCCATCCAAAGCAGGAGAGGTAAGGTTTTTGGGGATGTATGCCACGGGTTGGTCGACAATTTCTTCTTTGTCTTCGGCATCGGAGTTTGACACCCCTGGAATCTTCTCTATTGTTGCTGACAGTGCAAGCTTAGAATCAAACACTGAAGGAGGAGAAGCGATTATTCCAACGGCTAGTTCACCTTCCAAAACGATGTCGTGCAGTAAAATGATGAGATATAAAATACGCCTAAAGTGAAATGGTGTCGTCTCTCATTAAACCCAACGGTGTCGTTTTACCTTGTAAGAATTATTGAAGACCTGAGGAAGCCACGCACGTGTAAGGGTTTGTTACAGTACGTGTGAAGCCGTTACAAGTTTGTTATACCAGACTTCGTTGGGCATCACCTTCCTTTCTTCTCTGATGTATCTATATATATAATATCTATTCACTTACTGCATTGTATTCTTTTGATATCAATAATATCTGAGTTCTCTCTCAACCATTTCTTTATCTCTGTTTTTCTTTTTGTTTTGATTTATATAGTAATAGTGAGATTAAGAGAGATTTGTTTGAGAGATTAAGAGTGTTTCTTCATGGTATCAGAGCACTGATCCATATCAATGGCCTCTGCTCAGTTTGGTTCATCTTCTTCATCATCTTCTTCAAGTGCTGTGCCTGCTATGGCTTCTTCAGGTTTGCCAGTGAATTCTTTGTTGCTGTTATTATCAAACATGTCATCTATGATGACTGTGAAGCTGGATTATGGAAATTATGTGGAGTGGAAACATCAAATCGAGGTAATTCTTGATACCTATTCAATGATTGATGTTCTTGATGACTCAATCACTGCTCCAGATAGATTTCTCAAAGATTCATTTGAAAATTTTACTACTGAAATCAATCCAGCATTCATAGCTTGGAAGAATCGTGATTCGTGAACAAGCAATGTTCACATTCTTGAATTCAACAATTTCTCCTGCAGTTCTTGCTCTCACGGTTGGGCAAAAGTCTGCTAGAGGAGTTTAGAGAGTATTAGAGAAGAGATTTGCATCAATTTCAAGGTCTCATGTTATGAGTCTTCGTAATGAATTGAATGCTATTAAGAAAGGAAATGAATCTATTGATGGTTATTTTCAAAAAATTAAGCAAGCTCGTGATAGATTGGCTACTGTGTCTGTGTTTGTGGATGATGAAGAGCTTCTCCACATTGTTCTTGATGGTCTTCCATCTAACTATGATTCTTTTAGCTCTGCTATTAGAACTAGGAGTGATGTGTTGTCTGTGGAAGAATGAATGCATTACTTAATGCTGAAGAGAGAATTATTAAGAAAAGATCTAATGGTGTTGATCAAATTTCTATGGCTATGGCTGCCAACTTTCACTCACAAGGCCTTCCTCGGGGAAGAGAAGGAAGAAATTACAACCAGAGAGGACGAGGTGCTCGTGGACATGGCCCTCACTTTGGTGGAATGAATTCTTATTTTGGTGGAGGAAATTACTCCAATTTTGGTGGTTCTGGTTCTATATCTCAGTTTCAGAGTTTTAGTCTTGGCAATCAAGGTTTTCCATCTCAATTTCAGTCCTTTAATCAATCTAAGATTTCTCAGAATCAAGGTCAAACTCAAGGTCAATCCAGTAGGCTTACTTTTCAGATATGTGGAAAGAATGGTCATTCAGCTCTTGATTGCTACCATCATATGGACTTTGCATATCAAGGAAGACATGCTCCTACTAAGCTTGCTTCAATGGTGGCCAATGCTGGTCAAGTCCAGGCTTCCAATTCTTGGCTTACTGACACAGGCTGCTCAGATCATGTGACTCCTAATCTGTCACAGCTATCTATCCATCAGCAACTTATTCAAGGCAATGAAACTGTCACTGTTGGGAATGGTCAGGAGCTTCCAGTCACTCACATTGGTAATGGTAAGCTTCAAACATTGACTCATAATTTTAGGCTTGATAATATTCTAAGGGTGCCTGACCTTGCTTCTAACCTTCTGTCTGTCCATAAACTGTGTCTCCAAAATAATGTTTTTTGTTACTTTGATGCCAACAAGTTCTTAATTCAGGATTTTCCCACGGGGAAGATCCTCTATGCAGGGTTGAGTAAAGATGGGGTCTATCCCATTCCATCCATCTCTAATTTTTCCTCATCATTGAACCACTTCAAGTCTTCTACTTGTGTTTCTATCAAACCACACCAGATTCTGCTCTGGCATCACAGACTTGGTCACCCTCATTCTAGAGTTTTGTATTCTGTTCTTAAACCGGTATTCTCATCTCTTACTTTGTCAATGATTGCTAAGGCTTGTTCCTCCTGTGAATCCTGTATAATTGCTAAAATGCACAAACTTCACTTAAATAAAACTTCAATTGTTTCCACTTCATTTCTTGAACTTGTACATAGTGATGTTTGGGGTCCCTCTCCCATGATTTCCTTACTTGGTTTTAATTACTGTAGGGACTCAATTTGGATTGACCCTGAGTGATGGGTTTTCAGCCCAATAAACCCAAACAATAAATTTATAGAGAGTGGGCTGAGAGGTTTAGGTGCTGGCCGTCGATCACCATGCATGAACTTTTTCTATAAAAAATGCTAAGGGTTTCTTTATAAACGGGGGAATACTCCTCGGCCTGTGGCCGAGGAGGCCTGATGGTTCTCTCCTTTTTTCTTTTTTCCTCCCCCCACTATTCTTACTTTACTAGCTTTTCTTTTATAGTTTTCATCTTCCTATCTCCTCCTTCCACCTGTTGATCACCTATTGGCCTTTTCTCTGGTCGTCCGTCCCATCAGAGGCCTTATCGGTACTCAAGTGGTTCACTCTGATCAACGTTATCCTGCCAAGGGGTTACCTCCCCATTAATGCGGCCAGGGGGAGTTAGTTGAATGCATTAAATGTGAGAATGACAGCTTACTTTGGGGTCAGTCTCTCCCTAAAATCCCCCTCGTCAGGCCGAGGATGAGGTGGTCCTCGGTGTGGATTGGGAAAAGAGGCTTTCCCCAATTCAGCCTAACAACAAAAAAAATGGCCTATGCACCTCGGCCTGGGCCTTGGGCTCGTTTCATGATGGGCCGAGGCTATCAGGCTCATAGGCCCCACAATTACTATGTACTTTTTGTTGATGATTACACTCGTTTCACTTGGATGTTTCTTCTTAAATCTAAAAGTGAGGTTCTGCCTGTGTTTAAACACTTCAAGTCCATGGTTGAAACTCAACATAATTCTAAACTCAAAACTTTGAGAACTGACAATGGATCTGAGTATATTAATGCTGAGTTTCATTCATTCTGTTCTACTCATGGCATTCTCCACCAAACTTCCTATCCTCATACTCTTGAAGAAAATGGAGTGTCAGAAAGAAAGCATAGACATGTTGTAGAAACAGGTCTTGCTCTTCTTTATCAGTCACATCTGCCTATTAATTTCTGGTCATATGCTTTCACTGCTGCAATTTTTCTTATTAATAGGCTTCCTTCATCTGTGTTAAGCTTTCAATCTCCTTAGGAGAAGTTATTTTCTAAAATCCCATCTGTCCATGCTCTTAAATCCTTTGGGTGTGCTTGCTACCCTTTCCTTAGACCTTATAATAAAAACAAGCTACAACCTAGGTCTGCTCCATGCATCTTCTTGGTTACCCTCCTATGTCTAAAGGGTATATTTGCCTTGATCCTTCAACTAACAGAATCTATATAGCCTGTCATGTTTTGTTTAATGAATCTCTTTTTCCCTTTGCTGCTAATCCTACTCTTACCAATCCTAATATTCCTTTCTCAACTTCTTTTTCTGATTGGATGTCTCATCCTGCTCCTTCTGCCTCTATTCAATCTATTGATACTCCTACTTCTTCTCCTTCATATGACTCTGACTTGGTTACTTCTTTGCTTCCCTCGTTACTTTCTTCTTCCTCTCCCATTCCAGTTGTTCCTGCTCCCATTGAAACTCCTTCCTCAGTGTCTACTTCCTTGTCTGTGATTCCAGACCCTATCCTACCTACTATGTCATCTTTCAATTTTGCTCCTACTGCTCTTGGTCCATCCACCACTAATGCCCATCCTATGGTTACAAGATCTAAGCATGGAATATATAAGCCTAAAGTTATGCAGGTCCAATGTGACTATACTGTTGTTGAACCTCCTTCCTTTGCCATTGCTTCCAAGCATCCTCAATGGGTGGCTGCAATGGATGCTGAATTCACTTCCTTACAGAAGCAAAATACTTGGTCCTTGGTTCCTCTTCCTCCACAGAAGAATGTTGTGACCTGCAAATGGGTTTATAAGCTTAAAAGGCATAGTGATGAGTCAGTTGCTAGATATAAAGCCAGATTAGTGGCCAGGGGCTATCTCCAGCAATATGGATTGGATTATGATGAAACTTTTAGTCCAGTTGTCAAACCTGCCACAGTTAGACTTCTTATTGCTTTGGCTGTGCAACATGGTTGGGAATTGAAGCAATTAGATGTCTCCAATGCTTTTCTGCATGGTTTTCTTAAGGAAAAGGTATTCATGGCTCAACCTCAAGGTTATATTGATTCTATTTTTCCTACACATGCGTGCCTTCTCCATAAAGCTCTTTATGGTCTTAAGGAAGCTCCTCGGGCATGGTTTGACAGATTTACCTCTCAGCTGCTTCATGTGGGTTTCTGTGCTTTAGCTGCTGATGGTAATTTGTTTATCTTGAGGCATCAGTCCTTCATTGTGTATTTGTTGCTCTATGTAGATGATATTATCATCACTGGTAATAATTCTTCATTTGTGTCTACTATTATCAAGTTGTTAGGCAAGGAGTTGGACCTCAAGGATCTTGGCTTGCTTCACTATTTTCTTGGGTTGCAGATTGATTATACCCCTACTGGTTTATTTGTGCATCAGTCCAAGTATGCCACTGATCTTCTTTAGAAATTTAACATGACTGATTGCAAGCCTTGTAAAACACCATGCTCTCCTAACCATCATCTTATTCCTCATGATAGCCCTCTTTTAAATGACCCTACATCCTATAGGAGTCTTGTTGGGGCTTTACAGTATCTCACCTTCACCAGACCAGACTTATCCTTTGCTGTTCAACAAGCTTGTTAGCATATGAGCACTCCCACTTAAAATCACCTTCAAGCTGCTAAACAGATCTTGAGGTATCTTCAAGGGTCTCTTCACTTTGGGATTGCTTTTACTCCAGGCCCCATCTCCTTATCTACTTACAGTGATGCAGATTGGGCTGGGGATCCAGTGGACAAACGTTCTATCACTGGTATGGTGGTGTTTCTTGGTAATTCCCCCATCACTTGGTCTGCTAAAAAGCAATGCACTGTCTCTCGTTCCTCCACAAAAGCTGAGTATCGTGCTTTGGCCTCTACTGCAGCTAAGTTGTATTGGCTTCGAATGCTTCTCAGAGATTTTGGCATTGTTCTTCCTCAACCTCCTCTTCTTTGGTGTGATAATGTCAGTGCTTTGGCCATTGCCTCTAATCCTGTCTTTCATGCTTGCACAAAGCACATTGAGGTTGATTTATTTTCATTTTGTTCGAGAAAAGGTTCTCAGGCGTGACTTACTGGTTAAGTTCATTTCCACTCATGATTAGCTTGCTGATCTGTTTACTAAGGGTCTTTCATCTCCCAGATTCAATTGGCTTACTTCCAAACTCATGTGGAAGTTCCCCATTCGTTTGAGGGGGGATGACAGTGCAAGCTTAGAATCAAACACTGAAGGAGGAGAAGCAATTATTCCAACGGCTAGTTCACCTTCCAAAACGATGTCGTGCAGTAAAATGATGAGATATAAAATACGCCTAAAGTGAAACGGTGCCGTCTCTCATTAAACCCAACGGTGTCGTTTTACCTTGTAAGAATTATTGAAGACCTGAGGAAGCCACGCACGTGTAAGGGTTTGTTACAGTACGTGTGAAGCCGTTACAAGTTTGTTATACCAGACTTCGTTGGGCATCACCTTCCTTTCTTCTCTGATGTATCTATATATATAATATCTATTCACTTGTACTTACTGCATTGTATTCTTTTGATATCAATAATATCTGAGTTCTCTCTCAACCATTTCTTTATCTCTGTTTTTCTTTCTGTTTTGATTCATATAGTAATAGTGAGATTAAGAGAGATTTGTTTGAGAGATTAAGAGCGTTTCTTTAGTTGCAAACCCCACAACATATGTATTCTACATGGACCCCCATCCATTTTACAAATTCAGTGTTCTCAAAAGGGAGAGAGCTTTCATTCGACTCGTCAATTTCACATATAATCTCAATGTCTTCTCATCATATGGATTTGAATCAACAATTTCCAATTAGATACAGAAAATAACCACAGATGCCCAGACATTTCTTAAATATCTTGAAATGAGATTTTTTTTTCTTTACAACCATTGATGGAAACGTAAACAGAAAAAAATCTGCTTATATGTACCTCCACCAATTGAAAAGCAATACAGACAACAACTTTTGGAAATTTGCGACCAATCCTGAATGATACAGAATTTCCATCATTCTGATGGACGAATTTGAACCACCTTGGAATCTCAGTTCTTGGAACTCTAATTTCATAATAATTTCCCCCATTAAAGAGAGAGGAATCCATTAAGATGCCACTTCTTTCACCTTCACAAACTCTATTTGGTAAAATCTCTAAAATTTCTCCAAACTGCTTGCATTTAGCAAATAAAGGAACTTGAAGTTAGAACATATCATGATATGTATTTGGGAAAAATAACAAAATTTGTTTCTTTACAACTCAAACTTAAAAGAGAGAGATACCTGAGTCCATAATCTTCTGAATGATTGTGGATCCATTGAAGAGCAGTTTATTGCATTCACTCTCCGTATAGATTGGGGAAGGCTTGGAATGTTCCGAAGCTTCTTGCAATTGTCTATGTAAAGATCTGCTAAACTAGTAAAGCTAGTAATACTTTCCGAGATGTTAACAATATTGAAGCCACTTAGATATAGAATTGTCAATTTGGGGAAGTATTCGGGCTTCATCCAAAAATCCAAATCAATAAAATTTGCACCACAGTAGCTGAGATGTAGACTTTCCAATCTGAAAAGCCCATATTCCGAACGGGTATCAAAGGAAGTGCATGGAATAGGAGTCAGTCGCATTTTATTGATTCTATCTGGAAAATCCTGTACGCAATTATCTAGCTTCAGCATTCTAAGCCTAGTGAGATACCCCAATGATGGATACAACTCTCTAATAACACTATAACTCAAATTTAAATCCTCTAAACATTTCATTTCTGGGTGAATATTAGGGAACTTCTCAAGCCTTGAGCAGCTATATAGATTTAAAAATTTGAGAGATGTCAACATGAGACAACTTGGAAGTTTTTGAAGTTTCTCACAGTATTCAAGGTTCAATCTTTTCAGCTTAAAAAGGGATCCAATGGACTCATCAACCTCAATTAAATTTCTACAAAAAGAAAGGTTCAATGTCACCAAGTTTGGGGAAATTTGTAATGGATCCACAGAAACCTAGATTGATAAGTTTCAAATTTTTGTAATTAACCACCTAAATGGAATGAAAAAAAAAATATTATATTCAAAAAAATTTAAAAGCATCTAACGAAATCAAAACTCACAAATAATAGTACTCATGCTCCTCCAATTTAATGTAACTATGCGACATCTCGAGTGCAACAAGTTGTTGAGGAGAATAATTGGATTTAATCGAAAAATGATATTCAGGCCATTCAAACAACCTAAACCCATTGGGGAGACATTTAAGTTTTTCAGAAATTTTTACATTGCGAACTATAAGAAATTTGAGATTGTCCATCCCTTCAAAAGCTTCAGGGTGAAGTTGCACTGTTATTGGATCAGGTGAATGCCACATTATTCCTCAAATTTTGTCTGACCCCTAATTGGATAAAGCATTAAGTGAACCATATATCACAATAGAATTTTCCAAAACTAAAATATTCTTAATGTTTTAAGCAAAAATGGTATTAATAAACTTATATTCTAGGGGAAACTTCATTTGGGGTGCCGTTAGACATGGGATATGTCTAGGACACTTCTATTGGCATGCAAGCCGTGTCTTTTTAAAAAATTGAGTGACACTCATTTTTTATTTCTTTTTAGTTTCAATCTTGAAAACTTTTCTAGTTATCTTTTATTCACTCTTTTAAATCTTATTCTTGGTATGTATTCTAATTTCTAAACATCATTTATTAATCATGAATTCACTTTATTATCCATTATTGCTCTTAAATTGATATATGTTTAACATTATATGAAAAAATAAATGCTTTAAATTATAAATAAAAACATATTTAATAATTAATTACTATGCATATCCTTATCATGTCATATCCTATAATTTTTCAAAATTGTAGAGTCACTGTGTCATACTCGTGTCCATACTTCGTAGCTTATATTTTCTCCAAAAAAACTATATATGTCAAAGAAAAAAAATTATTACTTCTACCTTGTGAAAAAAAAAAGGGGGGGTTAAAATTTGAAGAATAAATAAATTATACCTTACTTCCCGTTAGTACTTTAAAAGCATCCTCATGATACCATATCCTGCTGTGTTTGTCGAGGACTATTGGTGATTTTTGCCGAACAATTTCCTTGCCCATTTGTTGTATCAAGTTATGCATGGACAATGTGCCATTTTGCTCTATATATATGAGACATTTATTAACAAGTGTTGTAATACCATGATTCTGAAATAAATCGCAAGTGTCTAATATATTTACAACATAATCCTTGGTCCATCCCCGAAAGAAACATGAAATATCAAGAAAAATATCCTTTTCAGTTTCTACCAATCCATTGTAACTTAGGCTGTGTTTGGTTCCCGTAAAATATTTTCCGGAAAATAGCCCTATTTTCCGGAAATGCTATTTTCGATAAAGGAAAATATTTTCAAATGTTTGGTTGCATTATGAAAATTGTTGTAGAAAATATTTTCATGTGTTTGGTTCTATTCTGAAAATGCTATTTTCCTACACATTTTTTACACTTTCTCAGCTATTTTCTCAGCATCCAAACAAATTTTATTACAAAAAATTTCAAAATCATCAAATCCGGTCAGATCGTTGCGGTGAGGCGACTAGGTATTCAAATCCGGTGCGACTCGCGACACGGTGTGACTCGCGGTTCGTGGGTTCGCGGTGCAACTCGCTGGGTCTGGGTTTGGGTTAAAGGCGATTGACGATCGTGGCGATGGGTCTAGGTCTGGAACGGTGTTTCGGTGAGGTGAGTTCTCTGGGTTTCTCGGTGTGGTGGCTGGATCGGAGGCACGGGAGTGGCTGGAACGGTGTTTCGGCGAGGTGAGTTCCCTGGCTTTCTCTGGCTTGTTTGGTTCTCGGCGAGTTCTCCTTTCTCTAGATGTCTTTGAAGTTTCTCTGCTCTCTCTTTTGTGCGTAACCCGAAAATGGTTTGAAGTGAAAATG
Organism: Quercus suber; assembly: GCF_002906115.3. NCBI lineage: Eukaryota > Viridiplantae > Streptophyta > Magnoliopsida > Fagales > Fagaceae > Quercus > Quercus suber. The sequence continues at coordinate 91,645 of NW_027069496.1, read as the reverse complement.
AGAGGTGAAAACCATTTTCGGGTCAAAGGAGTAAATAATGGTCAAACGGGTGCCTATTTTCCGAAAAATTTTATTTTCTGTAGCTGCCAAACAGTGGGGTCAGGTGGAAATGATTTCCTGAAATCATTTACCACCAAAACAAACGGACCCTTAATTTAAGTTTTTCAATAATATTTTCATTGGGAATTTTTATATATTTATGTATTGCATTTTGCCACTCATCTATTGCTCTTCCGCACAAATCTGAACCTATGATTTTTAGTGCTAGTGGAAGGCCTTGGACATAGTCAATAATTTGGTGTGCATATTCAGAATAATCTTGAGGGGGTTTGCTTTTATGGAAAGCATGTAGACTAAAGAGTTCAAGAGCTTCATGTGTGCCTAATCCCTTGACCTTGTAACTTTTGCAACCTTGTGGAAGAGTAGCTAGCACGTGTTCATCTCTTGTTGTTATAATGACTCTACTTCTTGAAAGAAACCAATCACATTCTCCAAGAAAATCTTCTATTTGTTTTGAATTATCTGCGTTATCAAGAATTAAAAGAACTCTCTTATTGCAAAGCCTTTTCTTTATCACATTAATTCCCCTAGATACATTATCCACCTTCACATGACTGGCCCCTAAGATCTTAGAAAGAATTCTCTCTTGTAGATGGATTTTGCCATCACTTGTCCTTGAATTTTCTCTAACATTCTCTAGAAAGCAGCTTCCTTCAAAACAGTCAACAATTCTATTGTAAACAGCTTTTGCAATTGTAGTCTTTCCTATTTCCCCAAGACCATGAATAGCTACAATTCAAACATCATTTGAATTAATATCTAAAAGTGACTCTATCTCCTTGGCTTGAGAATCTACTCCAACAGGGAATTTAGCAACATATAACCGTGTGCCATTATTGATATCTGATATCTTTTGAATAACTTTTTGGATGAATATATATTCAGATTCACTGCAAATCACAGAGCATAATAGACAATAAATGTGTTGGACTAGTTGGAAATAATAACGTGTAAATAAACTAAATTCAAGATGTCTAATTTTGTGCAATACAACCTACACTTGAATAAGTATTAATTAAAGTAAATGACACATTACTCAAGGACATGAGAAGTATCATTAATTTAGTACCTTTTTTTGCTAGGAAATCAGATTTAGCCTTTCCATACTTGACCAAAATTATCAAGAAATTTTGGAAAAACTTTCAAAAGAATAGGTGGCAGAAACTCTAAAATTTTTCTATTCCAATCATTAACCTTAATTTGTAACCTAACTACCAAGATATAATTAAAATAGAATAATTTCGTAATTTGTTATGTAGCTAGTGGTTATGACAAACTATTAAAACTATAAAAACCACGAAAGCATGAGATTAATTAAGAGATACTAACCAATCATCGTAATGCCATCCAGTTAAATTCGCAACTTCTCTTAGAGCTGTCCTCCAACTTTGCACCTTACTCTCAAATTTTTCTTCAAATTTAGTCAACGCCGCCCCAAAATTTCCCCTTTGATAACGTACTTCTGATGGATCAACTTTATAAAAAACTGGTAGAACTAATTGGCCATTTGTCCTACACTGCATAATCTTGACGAGTTCATCCAAGCACCATCGGGACTCCGCATAGTTTTCAGAGAACACAACGATCGAAATCATTGACCTTTCAATGGTTTTGAGAAGTTCCTCTGAAATTTCTTCTCCCCTCTGAAGATCATCGTCATTGAAGGTGTACATGCCATTATCACACAAAGCCTTATATAAATGGCCTCTAAAACCGTTGCGGGTATCTTTACCTCTAAAGCTCAAAAAGATGTCATAGCTCCATCGGTGAGTGGAAGAAGAAGAGGAGCCTCCTCCATCAGTCAGGTCAGCCATTAAGATCTATAAGGCATAAGATTAAGAAATAAAAATTATAAAATAAAATTTTAAAAAAAAAAATTGAGAGAAAGAGAGAGAAAGTCAACACATGGAAAACCGAACTTCACCTTTTTAACAGTAGCTTCACGGATTCGAGGAGTGAGTCTATTGCAGTAGAAGCCTCGGTTTGGTGAGAGCTCAGAATTTACTCCAACAGGGCATCTAGCAACATATGACCTTGGGCCATTTAATTTGATATCTGATATCGTTTCAGTAAGTTGTTGGATGAATTTAAATTCAGAAATACTGCAAATCACAGTGCATAATAGACAATAAATGAGTTGGACTAGTTGGTTGGAAATAATAACGTGTAAATAAACTAAATTCAAGATGTCTAATTTTGTGCAATACAACCTACACTTGAATAAGTATTAATTAAAGTAAATGACACATTACTCAAGGATATGAGAAGTATCATTAATTTAGTACCTTTTTTTGCTAGGAAATCAGATTTAGCCTTTCCATACTTGACCAAAATTATCAAGAAATTTTGGAAAAACTTTCAAAAGAATAGGTGGCAGAAACTCTAAAATTTTTCTATTCCAATCATTAACCTTACTTTGTAACCTAACTACCAAGATATAATTAAAATAGAATAATTTCGTAATTTGTTATGTAGCTAGTGGCTATGACAAACTATTAAAATTATAAAAACCACGAAAGCATGAGTCTAATTAAGAAATACTAACCGATTGTCGTAATGCCATCCACTTAAACTCGCAACTCCTCTTAGAGCTGTCCTCCAACTTTGCACCTTATTCTTGAATTTTTCTTCAAATCTAGTCAACGCCGCCCCAAAATTTCCCTTCTGATTACGTACTTCTGATGGATAAACTTTATAAAAAAGCGGTAGAACCAATTGGCCATTTGTCCTACACTGCATAATCTTGACAAGTTCATCCAAGCACCAGTGGGACTTCGCATAGTTTTCGGAGAACACAACGACCGAAATCATTGAACTTTCAATGGTTTTGTGAAGTTTCTCTGAAATTTCTTCTCCCTTCCAAAGATCATTGTCGATGAAGGTGTAAATGCCATTATCACACAAAGCCTTATATAAATGGCCTGTAAAACCGTTGCGGGTATCTTTACCTCTAAAGCTCAAAAAGACGTCATAGCTCCAACGGTGAGTGGAAGAAGAAGAGGAGCCTCCTTCATCCGTCAGGTCAGCCATTAAGATCTATAAGGCATAAGATTAAGAAATAAAAAAAATTAATAAAAAAAATTTGAGAGAGAAAGTCAACGCATGGAAAAACCGAAGTTTACCTTTTTGACAGTAGATTCACGGATTCGAGAAGTGAGTCTATTGCAGTAGAAGCCTCGGTTCGGTGAGAGCTCAGAATTAATTGAAATGAAATAAAATGATCTGAATCGATCAGTGCGTTTGATTGGGAAAATAACAAAAAAAAGATTGAATATAATCAGAGAAGAGAAAAAGGGATCAGATCAGCACATCAGAAAATGTGTTCCAATGGAATTCAGATCGTATTGAAAATTTGGAGTTTTAAAGTGAGAGAGAGACAATAAAACGCGGCTTCTGCTTTTTTATGAAGATCCTGTGAAGGCGCAGAGTATTGACAAAGTAGAAGGACCAATCATCCCTTTCTTAAGTGCGATTTCATGAGCATCCGCATTTGGGTGGCTATATGCCAAATGCAAAGCATATTTGGCATATAAGCCCAAAACACACCTAGCAGCTGGAAGGCTATATCTCTTATGCAAAAAAAAAAAATTGATATTTTGCTACAGTATCATCTCAAATGTAAGATGGTACTATAGCAAAATGGTATTAAAAAAAAATATTTTTTAATTGCTTTTACCCGGTAAGTTTCTCACTCCTCTCTCATTTTATCTCTTTCTTTTCTCTCTCTTCCTTCTCTCTTTCTCATCCCCTCTCTCTCTCGCCGAATCACCAAGCCGGATCGGAGCTCACGCCAGATCGAATTTCTAGATCGGCGGGGTGGCGAGCTAGTGGCGTGGTTGAGATCGGCGTGATGGTCGGAGGTTAGCGCGGTGGAGATCGGCGTTTGGTGGTGTTGACATGGTGATCGAATCGTGCGTGGAGATCGGTTTGGCGAGGTGGGTTTTGATTTTGGGTGGGTTCAGATGGGGTTTTGATCGGTGGAAGGAGATCGCATGGGTTCCGTTCCGATGGGGTTTTGATCGCATGGGTATTGTGGAGATCCGTTCCATTCCGATGGGGTTTGTTGGTTTTCTGATTTAATGGGTTTGTTGGTTTATGGTTTAATGGATTTTTCCGGTGGGCGTGTGGCGTGGTGGTGGTGACTGGTGGTTTGTTGGGGTTTGGCGGCAGTGGCAAATCCAATCACTTTAAAGATCGGCATGGATTGTTGATGGTGGGTTTTTCTTCAAATTTTTGTTTTGGGATTGTTGTTGTGATTTGCTAGGGTGGCTGGGTTTGTTCACGGTGATTTGTTGTTGTGATTTTCTCTGGGTTTTTTTTTTGGTGTTGACGGTAGTTTCTGGGTTGCCGGTGGTGGTGGTGGTGGCAACGGTGGTGGTAATTGTGGTTCTTAACCAGAAGGAAAGAGAGAGAAAGAATAAATAATGTATAAATAATGTGTTGTAATGTATAATGGTAATTGTGAGAAATATTATTTTATTGTGTAAAAATATTATTTTAATGAGTAGGATTGGGATATAAAAGTTAGGATATTGGAAAATTATAAAATTGTATTGTATAATTGAAAAAGTGACTTTTTGATATGGTAAAATAAGATGAGATTTAAAATCCGGCTATGGATGCTCTAAAGTCGTATTGTCACACTAGAGGACCCATTGGATAGTGCTAAAAAGCGTGTGCGTGTGCATGTGTGTCTTTTTCAATGGGTTTCAGTATGCTGTCACAGACCTTTTTTTTTTTTTAAGAATTTTTATTAAAAATACATCTTACAATATTATTTATATTTTTAAAAATTATTTTATTATAATATTTTTAATTTTTAATAATAAACGATATTTAAATTGACCTTTCTCTCTTTAGTGAGAGCCTTTCCCTTTGATAGGATTTCCGCCGGCCTTCCTAGTGGGTCTTGTCACACTAGTTTCCTTTCCCTACATCCTTTCCTAACTAGCTGACCTATTTAGTTCCTTTCGCCTTTTTTTCCTTTCACTGGGGACTCTACTTGTCTTGTCCTACACCTACCAACTAGCTTTGTGTTAATTTTTCTTACTCCCTGTACGTTGCGCATGTGTGAATCGTGTCCTACTTGCTGTCCTTATCAATTATCAGCCGCACACTTAAGCTCCCCTTTGTTTCTTTCACCTTTACTCCCCTCTTTTTGTCTGGCCTAGTGGTCCCTCCTTTCTTTTCTGTGTTTTTTCTTTGCATACAATATCTGTGTTTGTCTCACATGGATGACGTTTTCAACCCTGAAGAATATAGGACCGAGAGTAGCGACACAAATATCAACTCAGACCCCGTTGCTGATGATAGTGAGTTAGGGCTTGTTTGGATTAGGCAATTCTCATCACTCAAACTGAGTTATCATCACTCAAACTGAGAATTAGCGTGGGACCCACTAAAAATCTGGTGTTTGGCTTGATTTTCTATCTTTGTTTTCATCACTCAAACTGAGTTTGAGTGATGCTACAGTGCCAAAAACTGAAAACACCAAATTGGTGTTTTCAGTTTCTGAGTTACATAACTAAGTGGCAGTTCCGTAAAATTCTTGACCTTGTGGAGCCCACCAGTATGATTTGTCCCATCAACATCTCTCTCTCCAACCGGTTCTTCTCTCTCTTCTCCTTCTTCATTTTTGTTTTCCTTTACCCAGAGCTCTCTCTGCTCACTGCCCTTCATTGCTCCTCCACAAGCCACCGCCGCCGCCGCCACCACGCCAGTCATCACCATCACAAGCAACCACCACGAGCAACCACAAGTTGTCACCATCAAGCTCAACGATTTGGGTCTCCGATCAACCACAGGTCGTGATTTGGGTCTCCAATGTCGTCACCATCAAGCTCAGCCCAGATTGGTTCATCTCCGATCTAAGGATTCTGATCCAAGCTCGTGATTTGGGTCTCCGATCAACCACAAGTTGTGATTTGGGTCTCCGATCCAAGCTCAGACCAGAAACCCTTCACCATGGAGAAGATAGAGAGATAGAGATGGAGAGATGGAGATAGAGATGGGCTGATCTGTTACCGTGCTCTTCATTGTTCATTCTCATCTTTTTTTTCTTTTTTTTTTTCTTCCTTTCAAACTCTCCATTCGCATCCCTTCTTTTTTCTTCTCTTCAAATGCACACCACAACTGCACACCGGCCCTCCAAAGCTACTCACACCTGCTCATCATCGCCACCACTCACCAGCTGTGGGCCGAAAGAAAAGATCAAGATCTGGGCTTGATTTTGGTTTGTTGTTTGATTTGGGTTTGGTGATTGAAAAATGGAGTTTAATTTGGGTTTGGTATTTCTAAAGAAAAAAAATTTGGTTTTGGGTTTTGGTGTTTGGTGTTTGTTTCAAAATGGAATTTGATTTGGGTTTGGGGTTTCTAAAGAAAATATTTTTGTTTTGGGTTTTGGGGTTCATCCACAAATGTACAGAAATGGGTTTGTGCGTGTGTTTTGGTTTGTTGTTTGATTTGGGTTTGGTGATTGAAAAATGGAGTTTAATTTGGGTTTGGTATTTCTAAAGAAAAAAAATTTTGTTTTGGGTTTTGGTGTTTGGTGTTTGTTTCAAAATGGAATTTGATTTGGGTTTGGGGTTTCTAAAGAAAATATTTTTGTTTTGGGTTTTGGGGTTCATCCACAAATGTACAGAAATGGGTTTGTGCGTGTGGAGTTTATGTATGTTCTATACAGGATGGTGGGTATGTCTCACGGTGACAGGTGAGGCACTGGGGTTTATGTATGCTCTAAGCTTTTAGTGTTTGTGAGGAAGTGGGTTTGATGGAGTTGGCACAAATTGTGGGAGGAGGCTAGAGCTTTTTTTTTTTGGGTTTCTGGAAAATCCGTATGAAAATGGAAAGAAAGAAAATAAGAAATGAAAGAGTTATGAAATGAGGAAATGAAAGTGAAGGGAGAAAGAGAAGAGACGCGGGTAGGCAACTACCATTCTGACCTAACACAGTAAATGGGTCCCACCAGGTTGTGCAAAATTTTGAGTTATAGAGACCAAGATATGAAGCCAAACAAGTTTTAGCTTGAGTGAGTGAAAAAATAGAGTTAGAGAAATAAGTTACGAAAACTGAGTTTGAGTGATGAGAAATGAGATATGAAAACTGAGTATTGAGTTAGGAGCAAACCAAACGGGCCCTTAGTTTCTCAGACCAGTGTGGATTTTGAAGGGGCTCACATTAGTTGCAATACTTAGGTATAGTGCAATATCAGATCATTGACTGAGATTGCTGAGATTGAAAGTTAAAAAAACAACTTTCAATCTCAACTATTAAATAAAATATATTAAAAAAGAGTTAAAAAAGTAAAAAAAGCTAAAAAAAAAATTGTGAGCGGAGTGGATGTATTGCACCTGATGTGAATCCATTTTGAAGTGCCTTTCGCTAGGCACAGACCCATCATTGAAGCTGACCCTACTGACCTGTCCACTCAAAGAGATTTTTGGGGTAATTGTGCTGGCATCATTATGGACTATAGGAAGGTTTTTGTTGGGTATCTTCAACACGTTCTTTGATCTGCATAGCGTCTTAGGGGGGCGATGCAAGTTGTTGGAAGGGAATCTTACTTATACATCTTGCATTTTGCTGGAGGACCTTAACCATATGTGTAATGAAGGCCCTTGGTCAGTGGATGGTGCCCTGCTTATTATGGAAAAATAGAGGCCAAATCTTGTCCTAGGGAAACTGCAACTTAACTATGTTTCTCTATATGTACAGTTGCATGGCCTTCCACTGGAATATCAATACCCTGAGTTGGCTGAGAAAATGGAGCAAATTAGAGCATCCCATCAGTATGTACAAAAAATTTTCTATTTTGCACATCTAAAACCTACTTTTTTTTATTTATTTTACACTCCTATTTTTATAAAACACTCATATCAGTTTGTCTATTATACACATTTATTCAAATGAAATATTCATTTCTTTAACACTATCATCTCCCTCACAGACCCAACACGACCCACACAGCCACCATCTCCCTCACAGACACCGAAATCCACACAAGCAGATCACACCGAAATCCCAAAAAAAAACCAGTAAAAAAAAAAGAAAAAAAGAAAAAGAAAAAGAGAAACAAACCCAGTAAAAAAAGAAAAAAAAAAAAAGAGAAACAAACCCAGTAAAAAAAAAAAAAAAACCAAAAAACCAGCTCCACAATCAACAATACCACTGACCCACACCCACAACCACTATCACGGCAACCTTAAGCTCAACCAAAAATGGATCAAAACCCACTAGATTCTAGGATTTCTTCTTATTCTTCTTCTTCTTCTACTACTACTATTCCTTATAATATGATGTCGTCTTCGTCTTTGTCTATGTGGTGGTCTAATTTCTGCTCCTCGACGCTTAGAACAAAGCCTCAGGCTTCTCTGTCGGAGAACTCCGTTCATGTTGTAGGCGACAGACTCGTCCAGCAACTTGGCTTGCTCGACCTCGTTCTCATCGGTGGCGATGGCGATCGACGGAAGCTAGAGGAAGAAAGATGATGAGATGAGAGAAAGAGAGAGCCGTGCACTTGAGAGAGTCTCTGATGAAATGAGAAAAAGAGAGGTAGGTGAGAGTTAGGTACAGAGAGGAGAGAAAAAAAAATTATTAAGATATTATATGCATATGCTACAGTAATCGTGCATATATGCACGGTTATTGTTCATTTGCAAGACCGTTGTGTATATTTAGACATTTTTACGAAGACTAATGTGAGTGTTTTTTGGGTTGAAATGTGCAAAATTGAGCACTTTTTGTATTTTGCACATTTTTGCAACCACTGATGTGGTTGCTCTTATGGGTATCTTTGAAAGAATAGACTTGGATGACTGAGTGCCTCGCAACATCAGGTTCATGCGTATAAGGGTTAGGGTAGACCCTTAGGCTCCACTATTGACTGGATTCATGTTGAGATTAGATGATGGAGCTTGTGTCTGGATATAGTGCAAGCGTGAAAAGGTCCACAAGATTTGCAAACGTTGCGGTTTAATAGGACATACTAGAGGTCAGTGTACCCAGAGCTTGGAGGAGGTGGAGACAAGTCTGTATAGGCAGCGTATGAGAATCTAAAGGCTTCACTAGGTACACTTTCATTCTAATACCCTTGAACCTCTTTTCACTAATGATCTGAGAGCCTACTACATTCCTAGACGGGGGTGGTCATCCCAAATCCGCTTCGAGCCCATTCACCATTCTCACCACTCTCACCACCAACATCACTCCCCCAACCCACATGCACACTCCTCTTCGGCCTCCACTTCACATGCATCACCACCCTTATTACCTAGACCCGGATACACCCCCTTTACCAAGAGCCAATACCAGTACCCACAACCAAGCCTCTAACCATGCTGAAACTTAACATGCATCGCTCCCTTTAGCCATTAATTCCCTTCACCTAAACACTCGAAATCCCACAATTGTTCCTCCAAATTCCCCTGCCTTTGCCAATGGCAGTTTCAGGAATTTTTTCTAGGATGTTCCTTAAGAAACATAAATTACACTATCTAATAAAAAGAAAATTTTATATATTAACAACAACAACAACGACAACAACAATAAAAAAAACACACAAATACATAAAGTTTTACAACATAAAACTTGTGGAGTTCAATTGTAGTTGTTGTTAGTATTACTAAACAGGGATGACGATGGCTGAGGAGAGTAAGTGAGTTTCTTATTTTCTTTTAACCTTTAGGTTTGATTTAGTTTTAGTTTAAATTGTTTAATGATTTGTGAATCCGCGAGGCACTGAGGCAATGAGGAATTTTATTTATTTAGTTAATATTTGTTGAATTAAAAATGTAATCATGTTGGTGTTGGAGTAGTGATAGTCTTAGTCTGAGATGAGATTGATCTTGTGCTGAGCTTTTCTATTGGCATTTGGTTTGGGCCTTGTTAGTGGTTTTATTATAATTTTTTTTCTAGATTTTCATTCAAGTTTTTTTTTTTTTTTTTTTTTTGGTTTTTTCCATGGTTTTATAAACCAATACGGTGAAATAACCGAAAAAGGGACTGGTTACTAGTTTTTTGGTTGGACCTAGATCCAACCGATGGTCGAATTTGTGATGTCATAAATAATATAATAAATAAAAGTTTAAATTATATAAATAAAAATATAGTAAGTTTATTACTAATATGATAGCAAAATGTAAAAACATAATATTTAGTGACACTTTTCGTGTAAATTTAATCAAATTTCCTTAGAATGGACAATTACATGTTTAATTATAACATAAAATAAAAAGTTTATTATATATATATAATGAATTAATTGATGTTATATAAAAATTAATTAACTTTTTAAATTTATTCACTTAATTAACTAAAACTACTTTTTTTTCTAATCAAAATTATCAAAAAAAAAAAAAAAAAAGAGAAAGAGAAAGAAAAGTAGTTGTATAATGAAAAAAGCTAAATTTACATGACTTTAACCAATTAGGTGTATAATATATATTATAATGTTTTTGAGGAAAAGTAGTTGTAGAATGACAGTGTGTTAAGTAAACCAAAAACTAAAAGTAAAGTCGTAGCATAGGCTTAAAAGAAGATAAAAACATGTAGTTCTTTTTGTTTGAAAGATCCTAATATATTGTTAAGTTGCTCAAATTATGAACCAAAATTTAATTTTATTGGCATAAAAAAAAATTCAGGGTGTTCCCAAATTTTTTTTAAAGGTAGATAAATATAAAATTTTAAATTATTATGTATAAAAAATAAAAAAAAAATTTCAGGTCAGGCCCTGGCCATAAGGTAGCGCCACCCCTAGCCTCTACCACAGACCATGACCATCCTCTAGGTACTTTCTCCACCAAACCTTCTTGGCTACCTCTGGGTGATTCGGAGTTGGAATGGGTTTGGGTACATGATCATGGTCCTTATTTAACTAATGGTGAACTTCGGAATTCCCAAACCTTGTCCTCGAATTCTGAGAGTGAATCAGTGACTGTAACTATGTTTAATCTGGATCAAGTAAATAAAGCTAGACCTGAGTCATACATGTATCTACTTGGGAAAAAGGGCTTATTCTAGATTCTCCTGACCCATCTGCTGAAACTTTAGTGCAACGTGTAGACAGGGGACGTTTTCGCTTTGAATTCGGTGGGTCAAGTGTTGGACATAGACTTCTGGCAACACAGGCCCAACCCAATAAGGATGGAGTAAACATTTTATCATTGGCCCGCATGCAAACAGAAAATCAAAAGAGAATCAAAGGAATCAAATTAGGCAAGGATGGCACTCCCTTACCCACTTGTTTTTTGCTAATGATGCTCTGTTGTTCTTCAAGCATGATGCCCAGTCCCTTCCCAATCTTCAGCACATTCTCAATTGGTACTGCTCTCTATCAGGACAGAGCATAAACCTATCCAAATCAGACCTGTATTATTCACCAAACATGGCAGAGGAAGTCAAGTTGGATTTAGCACAAAGCCTTAAGGTCAACCTAGTTCAATCTCCTAATAGATACTTGGGCATTAATTTTGTGTTGAAAGGTAAAAGGGTGGCAGATTTTCAATTTCTTGTGGATAAGATGCACTCCAAGTTGCAAGGATGGAAGGCCAAACTTCTCTCTCAAGCTGCCAGGACTACCTTAATCTCCTCTACCCTTCAATCCATGTCTCTTTACACCTTTTCTTGTTTTAAGGTTCCAAAATCGATTTGTAATAAAATGGATGCCATCTCTAGGGCATTTTGGTGGGACATGATCCAAACATTAGGAAAATGCATCTTCTCAGTTAGGATAAGATTTGTAGGCTGAGAAGGGAGGGGGGGTTGGGCTTGAAGAAATTTAGCATAATGAATCAGTCCATGTTAGCCAAACAGTTTTGGAGAATAAGTCAAAACCCTCAATCCTTTATCTCAATAATTTTTAAGACCAAATACTTCCCTCATTCCACAATTTATGATTGCATCCCTAAACCTCACCACTCTTGGTTCTGGAGAGGCATCATCACACATAAGAACAGTAAACTTCAGGAAGGAAGGTGGATTATAGGTTCGGGTTCTAATGTCTCTCTCAGTCATAAGGATTGGTTTCCCTATAGGCCACAAATTTTAGAACAACACCACTTGAGTGAAGGATTAGTGGTGGACCTTATTGACAATACAATTCATGCTTGGTAACCAAACATTGTGAGATCTCTTTATCCTAGTCCTATAAGTAATGAGATTCTGAGTTTGCCTATTTCTAAGACTGGATCAGATTCTGATAGACTAGTCTAGAGACACTCTTCTTCAGGAGACTACCAGGTTATGAAAGCCTATAATCTCATCTCTAGGGAGTTTGGTTTTTCTAGTTAATCCTTGTGGCATCTGATTTGGAAAGTGCATGTTCCCTCAAAAATATGTAACTTGGTGTGAAGGCTCTTACATGATAGCTTGCCTACCTTCCATGCCCTTAGGAGTAAGGGGATTCCTCTGCCAAGTACATGCCCTCTCTATGATGTAGCTGAAGAAACAACCTCCCATCTCTTTCTGTTTTGTCCCTTTTCCAGAGCTACTTGGCATGGCACCTCTATGGTAGTGCATATAACAGATTTGAGGAATAGCTCCATACATCAATGGATTGAGACGCTTCTGCAAATTCATAAAGACCTTGAACCAAATAGCATGAGCTACTTACAGGGGATATTCACAACTCTTTGGAGCATATGAACTCATAGAAATTTAGTTGTTCATGAAGGGAAACAATCAAACCCTCTAAAAGTCATTCTAATTGCTCAGTTCAGCAAGGAAGGAACCAAATTCCTCAGAAGCCTTGGCAACTCATCATTAAAGTGGTTGAAGCAAGAGCCAAGAAGCTTCACTGAGCTGGTTTTGCCTATGAAGCCAGAAATCTACAAAGGGAGGGTCATTTTGTAGAGAGTATCCAGCTGTATAGAGGAAATGGGTGCTCTCATAATCTAGGAAGCAATGGTTGATGTTGTTGTCTAGGGGCTTGGGATACAATTTTCTTTTGTTTCTCAGTGATAGTAATAGACCAGTGCTGGTCTCCAATAGAAAATGCAGACCCAACTGGCAAGACAAGGTTTTGGTGGATGATTGGTCTAACTTAGTTTAGTCTTACTTGGTCTATCACTCTGTATATGTCCCAAAGTTTGTAGCGTCCTAGCTAAGTTGGCGACTGAAATGCCAATTGACCATTGTATGTTCTAACTCTCTTGTATCGTTTCTAGTTTTATCAAAAAAATCATCCCTTTCTTCTTCTTCTTCTTCTTCTTTTTTTTTTTTTTTTTTTTTAATAAAGAGTTATGCTTGTGCCATGTAAAGAGGTCCATATGAAGACACCTATTTACCACTCACTACATAGGCAAGTTGTGCCACTTTATGTGACACTAGCAATAGCTCTTTTATAAATAAATAAATAGTCATCCTTTTCTGACAACTCACAATCATTGAAAGGACAATGATACTCGCACAAATCATTTTTTACATCAACTTTCATATTTTAAATGTTAAATTTTTTTTTTTAAATGTGGACAATTTTAAATTAATTTTGAATATTTATGTAAAATAGCAAATGTAAAAAAGTGTAAGATGATATTTTCTTTTCTTTTTTTAATTTTCTAGTTAATTGTGATGTATCTATTAATTTACTTCCTAATTAATTAAAAAAGTTTAATTTTTTGCCTCCTTATCGAGTTTTATTGTGTTGTTTTACTTCTCTTACAGTTGCTAACAACCAGTGCAATGCACGAAAAAACTATTAAATGTAAGATTAAAAAATAATGACATGTACTTTTACAACATAAGGTATCAAAGAGATTATACAACTAATTTTTTGATAATTTTGGTGGTCATTGCCTACTTGAAATATTAAAATCACCGTATTGAAGTAAAAAAAAAAAAAAAA
>NW_027069496.1:0-77734 GCF_002906115.3 Quercus suber | reverse complement strand
TATATATATATATATATATATTTATATTTATATTTTTAAGTGGAACTTGACAACTAATGTCAAGTTTCACTTAAATTTTCAAAAAAATTTAAGTAACAAAATATGCATAAAACTTGATATTGCTAATGTTGAGTTCCACCTGTTACTCAATTTTGGTAAAATAGAGTTTAAAAAATAAGGGCATTTTGCTAAATAATTTCAAAACAGTGGCATTTTATTGCATAATTTGTAAATTAGGAACAAATATCCATTTTCCAGTTGACCTGTTAAACAAGCTGACTTATACTTAACCACATTATGTATATGTTTGGCTCCAAATTAAAAAACCAGCTTATTTTACTATTTAACTTATTTTTGCTACTATTTATGGGCTTCACTGTACTTTTTGGTATTATTCATGGGTCTCACTGTACTATTTCAGCTAACTTTTACATTTATTTACAGTACTTTCAGTAAAAAGTTTTCAGTTTCAGCAAAATAAGCAGATCCTAAACAGACCCTAGATAATCAACTATGACCTTGTACATATTTGGGGATTCCCAAAGGTGGCGTGTGAGTCTTCTTACACTCTAATGGTATGTATAAATATAATTTTAAGCAAAATTTCAATTTGAGGTGATGCTTCCATCTCATCACTTTCCGATAAGATTTATAAATAAATCCAATAAGAATCCGGATCCTTAATTAAAGATGATGACTAACAAAAGAAAAAATAGGTAGAAAAAGGACCAAAACAAAGATTTTGAACACAATCTACAGTTTTTTTTTTTTTTTTTTTTGAGGGACACAAAATCTACATGTTGGTTTCAATTCTGCATCTTTCCAAGTGTTAGGCCGACTCTTGGCCTAGGTCCAAGGACTCATTAATAAGGTCTTAAAATTTTATATTTTATGATTAAAATAAGTATTAAAAAAAAAGGTAAAATTCTTTGATATCTATATTTTAGAGTCATTATCATTTTTTTTTTTTTTTATTTATAGAAAGAGGGTCATTGTCAATTTAATCCTACATTTTGCTAGCATTTGATTTATGTTATTTTCAATTTACAGTCAACTTGCAGTTAACAGTTGACAATAAGGATCATATTAACTGCAAGTTTAAAATAATATTGACTAAATTAATTGCTATCAAGATTTATGGACCAAATTGATAATGACCTCATATTGGTATTTTTGCAAAAAAAAAAAAAAAAAAAAACCATTGTGCTGTGCATTCTTTTTCTCACCTCTAAGGTTCCAAAATATTCATCCAATAGAAACATAATCCAATTGGAACTCAAGATTTTTTCACTAAAAAAAAATGTTGTAAATATGACAAATCATTGTTAACAATTAATCTCCTAATAGCCTGAAATTTTCATTTTCGTAAACCAATCTTCTATTTGATAAATTGTCTATATTGAGCACCTACTCTTCATATGACCACACACCAAAACCCCAATTTCATCGTTACACTTAAAGATCCTAATGATTTTTCTGCCGTAGGCTAGGGGATTTTTGCTTATCGTTTGATCTCCTAATACAAAACCTGAGTTGTTATTATTACCATTCAAGGAAAGGGTAAAAGATCGTATTTCAGCTATCTTTTACATCATGTCGTTAATGTGTGTAAAATATGTGGGTATTATGATTTTATAAAATATTTGCTATAAACTGATGTATCACTATATGCGCTCTCATGTGCTTTTCAGTTTTTTTATCAAGCACATATTCCACGTGCCAATTACCAAATACCAAGAAATTGGGGCAATATGATCATATTGTAGAACAAATCATCAACTACCGCAAAACTAAGTAAAATAATGTTTTGTAGAATTCTATTCAGCAAAAAAAAATGTTTTGTAGAATTCATCTGGTTCCAATGGTAAAATGCAATATCATACAACAAAAATTTTTATTTGATATACACTATTTATAAGAGAAGCAATCAATATATATATATATATATAGTAGAGACACGTTCTACGGCCCAAGCTCAAAATGTAAGGGATGTTGGCCTGGTGAGCCCAGTACAATAAATTTGTAGAAAGTAGGTCAAAGAACTAGGCCATAATGAGCTTAACAACGACTAGTATGGACTCGGGGGATGATCAAGCAAGAACCATACACACAGGACGGAATGAATTCATGATTCGAGGAAGCAAATCTTATTATAAATCAATAAAACTGATTACAAGTGTAACTTTGATTACTACAGTATTCTTCCTTTTTTTTTCCCCTCCCCTTTCCTTCAGGGGTCTCTTACATTATATACCTCCTTCTCGGTAATCTTGGCCCTCCATTTGTCAATCATCAAAACCATTACTCGAGTGCCCATCTCATCAGATACCTCTTCTGGCTCTCTATGAGTTGCGGTAGCCAAGGAAGCACTGTTCAAGGGTCTTCTCCACATAAATGTGGCCAGAAAAGTAACTGCAGTGCATTTAATGCGAAAGCAGCAGCTTTTCCTTAGATATTCTTATGTGCCTTTCCTTCTCATGTGGTTATGAGGCATGCTTCTAACACTGGAGCTTCTATGGAGGTCATTTTCGTCGTTGGAATGCGTATCTGAGCTATATTTGTCATGGCCAAGGAGGAATTCCTCCTCGAACCACCTTCTACTCCTTTCTTATTCATGAGACTCTAAACTGAAATCTTTCATAACTAATTGTCCCTCCTCGGACATGCCAACGTCCTTGGACAAGGCCTAAGACCCAATATATAATTTTATGACCTTATCCCCACTTTAGGCCCTTAAAACTCCAGTTTTTTCCTCTCATCCGAGGAGAAAAGGCGGGGTTTTGATTTTTAAGAGACAAAACCATTTATCTTTCTGGTTCACACGTGCGAGAGTGCCGTTTTATGTGCCTCATAATTGCTACTGATGCTTCGTGGTTTGCAAGGCGTCATTAATTGCTCCAGGCAGCGTTATGTTCCCCACATCTAACGATAAGGCGCAAATCCAATGGCTGACATTTTTCCTTGGGTTTTGAGTAAGACGACTCCTACTTAATCTCACCCTTAATATAAAGCATCCGGACAACTCATTCCCCTCATTTTACAAGTCTTCAAGCTCTCTAGAGATCCCGAGCGCTCAAACTCACAAAGCTCTTCTAGAAACTAAATTTCCCTAAATACTTTTCTTAAGAAATTTCCAAAAGATTTTTCCTAAAGGTTCAGGGTTTAGTACACTTGTTCTCATAAGTATCTATCTCTTCAAACTTTCTTTTTCTCCTCAGCCAAGCTCCTTAACCTTCTTCCTTATTAGAAAACTTTCTCCTTGTCATCCACATTCGCATAGATGGGTAGATTTAAGCACTTAGTGGATTCTCCAGCTAGTATGGAGGGTTTTAGGGCCAAGTACCATATCCCACAAGGAGTGGGCCTACAATACTGTCCCCCAGACCGAATACTTATTAATAGAAAGGTGTGTGAAGTTGTCATTCTAATGATAGCTTTCATAGAAAGAGGAATGACTCTTACCATGGGTAGGATAACCAGAGATTACCTGCTCAACCACAGGTTGTGTCCTTATCAGTACGCTCCCAACCTGTTTAGAGTCCTAAGGTGTATAGATGCTTTGAACGATCAGATGAACTTAGGGCTCACATGGCACAACGTCGTTTATATGTACGAGTGTCATTCCCTTGCTAGCACGGGATATTACCTCAAATCCCGATCCGATGTCATTAGGTTGATATCCTGTCTTCCTAAGTCCAACAAGGGCTTGAAGGATGACTATCTAGTCGCCTCCGGGGCGTGGTACGACGGTCTTCCCTGCCCAACTCGGGCAGGAGAGTCAGGTGGGGTACATTAGGATCAATTCTTTTGAACAAGGAGTTTCACCCTTTCACTTTTAACACTTCATCTTCTCTTGATGATAATCTTTATTAGTCTGACTGAGATTTCCTGCTCGGATGTTTTTGCAAATAAAAGCCACATTGCTTTGATAATCAGTTTGACCAACGTCTCGACCCTCAACTACCTACTACGGTAGGAGATATTTATAAGTGAGGACAGATAGCTACGAGTTGCTCACTTAATTTTGGATTACGAGCCTCTGTCTCGGATATTTCAGGACGTAGGCGAGGCGATAAGGGCTAGAAGTTCTAGATTGGCTCAAATAGACATCTTGAAACTAGGGTTTTTGGCTCGAAGAGATCTTTCGCCCGTTCAGCTACCCATTCAACATGCCCTTCAAGAGGTAGCCGCTCTAAAAAAGGAGATAGCTTCTACACACTCATCCTTCAAGGCTAAGATTGACCAATTCCGCTTCAATGAGGAAGGTGAAGTGCCAACAAGGCTAGTAGAACTCTCGGACTCTGAAGCTGATTTTGACCGACTTTCTACTACACATTCTCCGAGGTTGATAGTTACTTGGATCGATACCAGCTCAGAAGTTGAAGAAGAAGACATGGACCTAAGGCAAAGGACCAGTTTAAAGGGCTTAATGGTCATTAGGAACAAGGGAAAATTTTCAAAAGATGTCCCCAAAACACAGGTTCCTTCCAATCTTCCTTCTCCTCCCTCTCTACCCCCCTCTGATCTCAGATTGAAGGCCAACCAGGACTTAAGGAAGAATAGACCGGTAGAGGACTTGGAGGAAGGGGAGCTAGTACCTCCAAAGGGTACCAAGCAGCAAAAGAAAACCAAGGACCCTAAGGATAAGAGGGCCAAGTCGATGGAGAGTAGGGATGAAGCCGAAGTGCGCAGAGGGCAGCGCTCATGGGCTGAAGGGCTAAAGGTGGAGGGTGCTCTCATTTCTTGGGATACCATGATCTGGAAGTCTCAAATGGGCATCTTCACCGAGGCCTTAAAGCAGCCCCTTCTCCTCCCCAGAGACATGAAGGGCCTTAGGCGCATTAGGCAACCTGATCTCTTCATGTCATTGAAGAGAGACCTAGCAATGGTAAGTCAACTTGCATTCTTTTTCATTAAAAACTAGGCTGCACATTTATTCATATATGTGTACATTCTTTATGATCCCTTTTTTACTTTGATTCAGATTACCCAGCAGATTTATGTAGCTGAGGAGTGGGTCAGGAATGCTAATGATGAGGTCAAGGCCGAGGCCTACTCCCATCTTGAGGTGGAGAAGGCACTGGGAGCTCTGAAGGAGGAGCACACTTAGCTATCCAAGAAGCTGAAGGAGGCGAACAAGTCTCACCTAAGTGCCTTGGCAGGTTTAAAGACCACAGAGAGACAGGCTGAAGATCAGCGCCAAAAATTGCATGTAACTGAGATTAACCTGGTCATTGAAAAGCAAAACGTTTTGGATTTGAAGGCGGAGCTGCAGAAAGCCAAAGACGCAGCTTGAGTGGCCAGGGAATCCGCTGAGGCCACGATGACGGCATTCTATGAGCATAGGGTGCATGACACGGAGACCCGGCTGGCCGAGAAGGTGGCTGTAATGTGTAGGGACTACTGCACCGAGTTATGGGGAGTAGCCATGGACTGGGCGGGAGTCCCTGTAGACTCTGAGCTGAAGAGGGTCGAGAATATCTTCTTCTCGATGGATATTCAAGAACTTCTGGAGTTGGACCTTCCTCCCGAGTAACTCCCTTCCATCCAAGCTCCCCTTCCTAAGCTTGAAGTTTCTAAAGGGGCTGGAGTGGGTAAGGAGGCTCAATCTCCGACAAAGGCTAAGCCATCCGAGGATGACCTCTCAATCAGGGAAGTGGTCTCTCAGGCCAAGGATGCGGAGGCCAAGTTCAAAGCTGGTGATGTCTACTCCGAGGCTACTAATCCTAAGAAAGACCTTCCCTAAGCTAAGGCCTAGCGTCTCGGACATAGGATTTTCTTTTGTATTTTTTTTTTTTTTTGGTATAACTTTTTGTAATGGCGTTTTGTCCTTAGACAATGTATTCCCTTTTTTTGTTTAATGAAAAGTGGTTTTCTTTTTATCTATTGTATCTTTATTGTTGTGTGCTTTGAAGCTTATTAATACTACTCTTAACAAAATTTTAACGATAGTATGGTGACAACAATCTAAGCAATCTGATTAAGTACTAGTAATAAAGAGGTCGGACACACACATTTGTATTGAGAATCGAATCTTTTGCAATGAAATAAACATATACCTTTGGGAGAAACAACCTTCATCTTGCTTATCACTTGGATAAATAATCAAGGACTTCAACTTACTGAAAGCAATTAATTCGAGAAGTGGAGTATAACCCTGGAACTATTTTGACACTTAGTGAGAAACAGATAGATATCATAAAGTGTTAATTCCCCCAAGTGTGTGGTTCGAAGAGGCATACATAGTTAAGGTTCTGTTTAAACACTAATAAAAGATGTCATAAAATGTTAATTTCCCCATAGCATTTGGTTCGAGGACTTCAGGCATGACCATGGTTCGATTTAAACACTTATAAAATATGTCATTGTGTGTTAATTTCCCCATAGCATCTGGTCCGAGGACTTTAGGCATGACTATGGTTCGGTTTAAACATTTATAAAAGATGTCATTGTGTGTTAATTTCCCCATAGCATCTGGTCCGAAGACTTTAGGCATGACCATGGTTCGATTTAAACACTTATAAAAGATGTCATTGTGTATTAATTTTCCCATAGCATCTGGTCCGAGAACTTCAGGCATGACCATGGTTCTGTTTAAACACTTATAAAAGATGTCATTGTGTGTTAATTTCCCCATAGCATCTGGTTTGAGGACTTCAGGCATGAATATTGTTCGGTTTAAATACTTATAAAAGATGTCATTGTGTGTTAATTTGCCCATAGCATCTAATCCGAGGACTTCAGGCATAACCATGGTTTGGTTTAAACACTTATAAAAAAAATGTCATTATGTGTTAATTTCCCTATAGCATCTGGTCCGAGGACTTCAGGCATGACTATGGTTCAGTTTAAACACTTATAAAAGATCGAATAATGGGAAGTATACTGCCTTTGATAAATGAACATATTGACAAAAGAGACTTTCATTAATAATAATACATTTTCAGGTTGTTTACATTCCACAGGCGTGATATTACATGCTTATCTAAGTCTTTCAGAAAATATGCTATGATACTAGCCACCAAGGTGATGCGATATGGTCTTCCCAATTGGACCCTAGCTTTCCCCATGTTATGGTCTCCGCAGTACCTAGAACCTTTCTTAACACCAAGTCACCATGCACTAATGGTCTCAGCTTTACATTGGCATCATAATCTCGCTTACGGTTGTGTTGGTAGTATGTCAATTGGACCATTGCATTTTCTCTCCTCTCCTCAATCAGGTCTAGGATTTTTTCCAACAATCTGTCGTTATTACTTGGATCAAAAATACTTGTCCTTAGTGTCAGGAAGCCAATCTCTAAAGGGATAACGGCTTCGGCTCCATATGTCATTGAGAAAGGAGTCCCCATATCGACCTACGAGGTGTGGTTCGATATGTCTACAGGACGTGCGACAGTTCTTACACCCATTTTCCCTTTGCATCGTCCAACCTTTTCTTAAGTCCACTTACAATAACTTTGTTAATAGCCTCGGCTTGTCCATTTCCTTAGGGATAGGTGGGGGTAGAATATCTAATTGTAATTCCCAAGTCACAGCAACATTTCTTGAAAGATTTGCTATCAAACTGAAGGTCGCTATCCGAGATGAGGGTACGAGGGACTTCGAATCGTGTGACGATGTTCTTCCATACAAACTTCTTGGCATCCACGTCTTTAATGTTTGCTAAAGGCTTGGCTTCAACCCACTTAGTAAAGTAGTCCGTGCTGACCAGCAGGTATCTCTTGTTCCCTACTGCCTTGGGGAAATGACTCATTATGTTTAAGCCCTATTGAGCGAATAGCCAAGGGCTGGACAATGGATTTAGGGCTTCCCCCGATTGGTGTATGTTAGGTGCGAATTTTTGGCATTGGTCGCACTTCTTTACATAGTCTTGTGCTTCCCTTAGCATATTTAGCCACCAATAGCCTTAAGTAATGGCTCTGTGTGCCAAAAATTTGCCTCATGTGTGGCTACTGTAAATCCCCTCATGTAACTCCTTAAAGAGTAATTCTGTTGCCTCGGGGTGTATGCATAACAGGTATGGCCTAGAAAATGAGCGTTTATATAACTTCTGGTCCTCGGACAGCTAGAACTGAAAAGCCTTTCTACATACTTTGTCTGCTTCTGATTTCTCCTCGGGCAGGGTGTCTTCTTTTAAGAAAAGTGCTATAAGGTCCATCTAACTAGGCTCTACCCTAACTTGGTGGACATGAACTACCTCTCTGTTCATCTCTGTGGGCTTGCATAGGTCTTCTACAAGGATGACCCGAGGTAAGCTCCGTTCCGAGGAGTTTGCGAGCGTGGCTAGAGAATCGACGTGTGTGTTTTCGCTCTTGGGGATGTGCAACAGGCTAAAAGATTCGAATTCTGATTATATGTGCCTAACATGACTCAAGTACCCCTGCATTCTTTCGTCCCTCGATTTGAATTCTCATTTCACTTAGCCGATAACCAATCTAGAGTCTAAAAACATATCTACGACCTTTCCGCCCATTTTTCGAACCATGGTCATTCCCATTAGCAGAGCCTCATATTTAGCTTTGTTATTGGTGGCCGAGAATCCCAATGTTAATGATTTCTCGATGGTGATCCGTTCGGGGATACTAGTACTAACCCCATTCTAGAACCCTTCTGATTTGCAGTACCATCAATGTACACTTTCTAGAATAAGGGACCTTGTTGGGAGATCAAGCCAACTGATTTTACACTTGCGTGTGGCGTGTACCACTACCGAAATAGCCTTTTCCAGCGGTAAATAACGAATCTCGGCCTTATGCAGTGACCTGCTCACATAATAAACTAGCTTTTGTGTGCCGCCATCAACTCATATCGGGACCAAGCTTACAGCATGAAGGACCATAACAATATAAGCGAGGGTTGGACATGATAGAAGGCAGAGAGAGATAATCCTTAAGTTGTTGGAAGGCTAAGGCACACTCCTCAGTCTATTCAAACCCCTTCCATTCATTCATCAATAGGACGTAGAGTCTACACCTATTCGCCAATCGAGAGATAAACCGGTTCAGGGCAATAATCATTCCAGTCAGTTTCTAGACTTCTTTAAGATTCCGAAGTGGTTATAAGCTATTGATCACTTTAATCTGGTCAGGGTTTTGAAGATATTCCCGAGGTCCCCTAAGTGCTTAGACACTACCTTACTTTTTACCACCACGTCGTCTATATAGACCTCGATGCTCTTACCCAACTGCGGTTCAAACATCCTAGTCATCATCCTTTGATAGGTAGACCTTACATTCTTCAAACCGAACACCATCACTTTGTAGTGGTAATTTCCGGTAGAAATGACGAAAGCTGTCTTCTCCTGATCATTCAAGGCTGGTGGTATTTGGTAGTATCCTTAAAAGACGTCTAGGAAGCTTATCCGAGGATGGCCTACGGTTGCATCCACTAGCTAGTCTATCTTAGGCATAGGAAAAGGATCATTTGGGCAAGCCCTATTCAGATCCATGAAGTCCACACAAACTCGCCATTTCTCACTCTTTTTCTTCATTATCACGATGTTGGCCAACCACTCAGGGTAAAATACCTCCTTGATAGCCCCTGCCTGCTTAGTTTCTTCACCTCATCTCTGACAGCATTAGAGTGGTCCTTGGACAAGCGCCGAGGAGATTGCTTCTTGGGAGTGACAGAGGGATTAACGTTTAAATGATAACAAATGAAACTCGGATCCACCCCCGGGGCTTCGTAAGCACTCCATGCGAAGACATTAACGTTTTTTCTGAGGAATTCTATTAGATCTTCCTTCTCTAAAAGAGGTAGCTAAGCTCCGATCTGAAAGAATTTCTCTGGATTGTCACCAATAACAACCTTTACCAAACCTTCACATTTCGCCTCCTCGTCCGACCTATCGACAAGCAATGTCGGAGCCTTTAATTGATATAAGCCCTCTTCGGCATAGGCTGAGGACTTGACCTTAGGCTGGTGTTGGATGGCAACCACTAGGAATTGTCTGGCCACAGATTGGTCTCTCAAGATCTCCTTAACCTGGCTCTCGGATGAATATTTCACCTTCTGGTGTAGAGTAGAAGAAACGGCTCCTAGGGTATGAAGCCAAGGTCTGGCCACAATGGCTATGTAGGGTGAATAGATGTCTACCACGACGAAGTACACCTCCACTACTTTTGAACCAGTTTGCACTAGTAGCCTAATTTGGCCCTTCGGGATGACGACATTCCCATCAAAACTTACTAGGGGCGAGTTGTAGGGTGTAAGGTCCTCTAGTCTCAAGCTCAACCCCTTATACGGGTCAGGGTACATTATCTCGGCACCACTGCCTTAGTCCACCATCACCTTCTTCACATCATAACCCCCCCAATCCTGAGCGTGACTACCAAAGCTTTATCATGGGGTTGTATGGTTCTGATCTTATCCTCTTCCGAAAAACCCAGTATTGGTTGGGTGTTTGCTCTAGCCCTCTTCGACTCTAGGTTGGGGTCCTCGGGGGTCAGCTAAGCCACAGACATTACTCTAGAATGACAGGACCCAGTCCTCCCTGGTGCAGCAAAGATGACGTTTATCGTGCATAATAGAGGTCTCAAAGGAGCATCTCTCCATGGTTCCTGGCCGGTCTGGCTCCCCTGGCCACTGGAATGATGTAAGAGGTGCTTCAACTTTCCTTCCCGAACCAACTAGTCCAAATGGTTCCACAGGTTCCTACAGTCTTCTATAGTATGTCCCTAGTCTTTGTGATATTGGCAATAGAGGCTCTGATTGTGCCTCATAGGATCTCCTACAATTTTGTTTGGTCATTTAAAGAATAACTCATTCTTAATCTTCTCTAGAACTTGATGCACCGGCTCTCAGAACACTACGTTGACCGCCTGAGCGTTAGTAAGTCCTAGATGCTCAACGCAGTCCCTTCTAGGCCGATTGTTATTATACCTATATGACTTGAAATCCCTCATCTCCTGAGGGATAATCTTCACCTTACCTTTCCCCAGCTGTTAGTCTTCTTCAACCTTCTTATACTTGTCAATCCGTTCCATGAGTTGGCACACGCTAGTGATAGGTTTTTCTGTCAAGGACTTCCTTAAACCGTGATCGGTTGGAAGGCCACTCTTGAAAGTAATGATGGCGACGTCATCAAAGTCACCATTTATCTTATTGTACATTTTCTAGTATCTGTCCAAGTACGTTTTTAAGGTCTCCCCTTCTCGCATGGATAAAAACAGTAAGGAGTCTAAGGGCCAAAGGACTTTGCTAAAGTGATGAAGTGAGAGCCAATGCTTGGGTGAGCCTTCTGAAGGAGTCTATGAAACCTGCCCTTAGGCCATCGAACCACCTTATGGCCACGAGTCCTATACTAGAGGGGAACACCTTGCACATTAAGGCCTCGTTCTTGAAATGGACGGCCATTCTCTAGTTGAAATGACTCACATGCTCCACAGGATCTGTTCAACCGTTGTAGATGGTGAATGTTGGCTGATTGAACCGTCGAGGTAGTTTTGCGCTATCAATCTTGTTCATGAAGGTTGACTTGAAAATCTGGTTTAACACCTTACTCATAGCGTCATTTCCCAAGCTTTTGCATGACAGACTCTTATGCCTACGCTTGTGGTGGTGCTCTTCATCTTTTGAGAAAAACTCGCTAGGCAGGGTGCGAAACCTTCGCCTGTAGCTGATGTCCCTTTCATCACTAGAAGAAACGTCTAAGTTAGAGGGGGTTCGCCTTCGCCTTCGCCGTGCATGGCGCAACTCCCTCTTCAACCGGTCGATCTCCAGTTGCATGCCTTTGTTACTCTTCGCATGGGAGATATGGCTTCCACCTCAAGGTTGACTCCTATCAATATGTGTGGTATACACACTTCCTTCGCGATCATCTCTCTGCTCAAGGTTGACAAAGGGGTCACCCTGCTGGGATTCCATAGATTATGCATGGAGTGGACCTGAACCTACCATAGTTAATCGCTGCACTCACTATCGCACAAGTTCTCCCCACAAACGGTGTCAATTGTAGGGAAATGTTCTGAAGCCCCAGCCCAAAATGTAAGGGATGTTGGCTTGATAAGCCCAGTACAATAAATTTGTAGAGAGTGGGTCAAAGAACTAGGTCATAATGAGCTTAACAACAACTAGTATGAACTCTATAGATGATCAAGCAAGAACCATACACACAGGACGAAATGAATTCACAATCCGAGGAGGCAAATCTTATTATAAATCAATTAAAATGATTACAAGTGCAACTTTGATTGCTGCAATATCCTTCCTTTATTTTTCCCCTTCCCCTTCCTTCAAGGGTCTTTTACATTATATACCTCTTTCCCGTTGGCCCTCCATTTGTCAATCGTGTAAGCCACTACTCAAGTGCTCGTTCCATCAGACACCCCTTCTGACTCTTTGTGAGTTGCGGTAGCCAAGGAAGCACTGTTTAGGGGTCTTCTCCACATAAATGCGGCAAAAAAAGTAGTTACAGTGCATTTAATGCAGAGGTAGCAGCTTTTCCTTGATATTCTCGTGTTCCTTTCCTTTTCGTGTGTTTATGAAGCACACTTCTAACATTGGAACTTCTATGGAGGTAATTTTCATCATTGGAATGCGTATCTGAGCTATATTTGTCATGGCCGAGGAGGAATTCCTCCTCGGACCGCCTTCTACTCCTTTCTTATTCATAAGACTCTAAACTGAAATCTCTCATAACTAATTGTCCCTCCTCGGACATGCCGACGTCCTCGAACAAGGCCTAAGACCTAATATATAATTTTGAACCATTATCCTTACATATATATATATATATATATTTTAAATGTGCTTCAATCCAAGTACATTTTGGCAAATACTCCTGCAACCATTTGGCTTCCACTTGCAACCCAGAATCCCTCAATGCATTCATTGATGATCGATAAAGCCTCCCATCTAATCGTGTTCCTCCAGATTTCATATCCCGTAAAAGCTTCACCAACTCATCGATCTGACTACTTGAAAAAACTCCAACCATAATTCCAGCCATGACCTTGTCAATTTCACCCCCATTGATCCTAAACTCATTGTAATATCTCAGGCACGTCTCAAACTCCTTGGCTTTACTGTAAGCACTAATAACACTAGTGTAACTAACCTTATCTGGTGCAACCTTTCTTCGCTTCATCTCCTTCCACAGCTTCTCAACCTGCCTTAAATTTTTGGCCGTTCCATGCATTTCCATCAAAGAATTGTAAATCCAAACATTTGGTTCACACCCTCTTTCTTTCATCTTGGCCAAAAGCCTCATTGCATTTTTAGGCCTTCCCGTTTTGTCATACATTACAATCATTCTATAATAAGCCACAACACACCAATCAAACCCATTTTGTTCCATCTCTGAAAATAACATTACAACTTTCGAATAGAGCCCAAGATGACAATATGCATTTATAACCGAGGAGTATGTAACTTGTCCTGGTTCACATCCCTGAGAAATTAGCTCTTTGTATACCTTAACTGCAGCTAGAAATCCTCTTTTCTTTGAGAAACCATTGACAATTGCACAGAATATACAATCAGAAATTCTTAACTTTGAAATTTTCATTGCCCTAACAATTTCAAGTGTCTTCTCCATTAGTCCTTCTTCCACATACATCAACACTAGTTTTAAGTACAGCCCCAGATCTCTCAACATTTGTTTGCTTTTCCCTTCTTCAAAAAGATCTTCGGCCACCTTTACTTCTCGCAAGCTTGCAAAAGAACAAATCAAAGAAGAGTAAACCGAAGAATTCTTGGAAATTCCTTTCCTTGTCATTTCTTTTAAGTATTCAAGAGCTTCAAAGCTCTTCCTGATTTTCCTAGGGACTCAATTAGAGTCCCATATCTACGAGTGCAAAATTGTGATGAATAAAAATCTAGTTGACTACTTTCTAATTCACTAAAAAAATTCAACCACTTTTTCAGAATCACCAAGTCTCATATAAGCTTCCCTGATATGGCAAGAACATTCAGAATCCGGAACAACTCCCGTAGATCTCATTTTCCCAAATGCTACAATGGGGCTTCTATACATATGAAGCTTGTTGTAGCCTCTTATTGCAGAACCAAAGGCCAATACACTGACTTTACCATTAGATTTGAAAACTTCTAGCAAAGTCTCAACATTTTGAATTTTCTAGCTCTAATGCAACTACTAACCAATTTTGAACAAGTGGAACTATCAGGCAACACATTATAGTTCTTGAAATCATTACAAACAACTAAAATCATACGCCATTTCTTTGAACGTAACAAATACCCAATTACAAGCTTTAAAGTTGATTTCTCCAGTCTAAGTTCTATGCTTCCTCTCATTTTTTTTCATAGTACTTGAAAGCAAGATCCTTGGTTTGAGCGCGCGCGCGTGCGCACACACAAATCTGGGCCCGTTTGGTACATGTACTTAAACAACAGTTTTCAGTTTTTAAACAATATTACATGTATTTCCATACACTTTTTCACCCACACGTATTTCCAAAAAATACAAACAACGTTACTAGAACAATATTACCAAACGGGCCCTAATGATACAAATTACATAAAAATTCAAGATTAGCAAAGAGCCATATAACTCTTTTTTTTTTTTTTTTCTCCTAACATTTTCAATGGAAAATGTCCAGAATTCAAGTCCTCCTCCCATATTGTATCTATCATATTATCAAAAAATATTTGTTCTCTAAAAAATATATTATCAAAAAATATTAAAATTTTATAAATAAAAATAATATTAAAATTTATAAATAAAAAGATATTGATATTTAATATAAATAGTAGTAGCATTCAATTAGAAAATATTAATATGGATTTCAATAACACTACTTGATATTACAAAAAATTAATACCCATAAGAGTAGGAAATTTAATCAAAACAATAATTAAAATTTGTCAAATTAGAGTTTTTTTTTTTTATATAATAAATAGAATACGTTTAAAATGAATTTTTAAAAAAAATCAAAATTACTCTCACTTTCTTTTTATTTCTTTCTTCCTCTTTTTCATGGCTTGCGAGAAAACTGATAACATTAGATCTCTCGGATTTCTCACACAATCACTACAGTTTAAGTATTTAACAGTAACCAAATTTCATTCTAAATACCAGAAAATGAAGGGGAAAAAAAAAAACGGGGTTTGATGTTGAGTGTTGATGTTAACGCCAGAAGCCAACCTGTACACATACCCACACCAAACCACCACAAACCTATACTCATACCCAAACCCAACCACCGCTTAGCTGCCAAAATCCACTCCAGAAGCCCAATCCCAAGTATCAATGTCAAGATCTGGCTTTGAAAGAAAACAAAAGCTATGAGAAATCAATTTGGTTTTTTTCCCCTACCAGACAAACAATTCCTTCTTGATGCACGAACTCACTTACTCTATCTTAGCTCACTCACTCAAATCTCAAGTATTACAAGTATTAGATTCGAAATTAGTGTCCTCTCTTAGGAGCCTACATATTGCAATTAACAATGCATTATAGGGATCTACTATACAAGAAAAAAGAAACGTGAAATTAGGTAATGCGTCCCTTGAGATTGTGAGAAGACTAATAGCCATCTCATTCTTGAGATTTTGCTTGAGAAGTCTAAGGGGGCGTTTAGTTTATATTCTTGTCTGTTCTATCATGGTCAAGATATAATGTTAGTGGGATTAAGAGACGCAAGTTTGATGTTAGTGGGTTTATGCCAAAAGCAAAAGCATTATTTCTAATAATTTTGAATGATGGATTATGAAAAAGCAAGATTGTGTGTTGCTATTATTTAATATTGTAGGTAATTTTAGTGTGTGTATTAGGAGTGTCAATTCAAGTTAGCGCGTCAGGTTCGTGTCGAGTCAAGGTAGGGGTATTCGACTAAATGACTCAACCCTAACCCGACCCATTTAATAATCGTGTCATGCTCTTTTAACCCTAACCCGACCTGTTAATAAGGCGGGTTGACTTAACCTAACCCATTTGACACACTTAATAAACGAATTGTGTTTGGTTGACATGAATGTAACACAACCCATTTCAACCTACATAATATTAAATATATATCCATCAAGAAATAATTTTTTTTACATCCTAAAAGCAATGCATATACTTCAAGACTTCAACCCACATTCTTGTAATATTTAAAAGCAATACCCATTAGATCTAGTTTATAAACTATCTCAATAAACCCATTTTCAAGATATATAGACGTGTCCAACACTAATATAAAAACACACACACACACAAAACACAGCACAAGACAAAAGCTACAACCGTGGCCTTAATCAACAATTAATATATCTCATATATTAATAACAACATATGGGTTCAAAGTTTATAGAACAAAAACATTGCATAGAAAAAATAAACACATGAGAGAGAGAGAGAGAGAGAGAGAGAGAGAGAGAGAGCGCAATAACTAGTTTGAGACTTTGAATTTGAGAATTGAGCATGAAACTATAAGATAGTGGAGTAAGTAGTACGGCTAAAATTTAAAAATATATTAAAAAAAAAAAAAAAAAAAAGATATTTATAAGAAGGTTTAGAGATTTAGGGTTTTTAGGGTTTAGAGATCTAGGGTTTGTAAAGTTTCGATTTCCAATTATATCCCTTATAAGTTTTTGTAATTACTCACT
This sequence comes from Quercus suber, assembly GCF_002906115.3. NCBI lineage: Eukaryota > Viridiplantae > Streptophyta > Magnoliopsida > Fagales > Fagaceae > Quercus > Quercus suber. The sequence continues at coordinate 61,181 of NW_027069496.1, read as the reverse complement.
TTTCTTTTTAAATTTAAAATATTTGTTGGATGTAAAAGGTATTTGACAAATCTAAAATGAAATAAATATTTATTTGTTATACAAATTAAATGGGTTGTGTTAAGTGAGTCATTTTGAGTTGATACAAATAAATTAGCGTGTCAAACGTGTCTATTACAAGTTACGCAGGTTGACTCGCTTATGGTACGTTTTTTATCGTGTTGCTTTTGGGTTGACCTGTTTATGACCCAAACCTATTAAGGCCTAACCCTAAACCAAAAAAACTCATGTCGGGTTCGTGTCATGTTCGCAGATTGGGTCGAGCATTGACAGCCCTAGTGTGTATATATATATTCCATTCTTACTTTAAAAAAAAAAAAAAAAAATCAATTCAATCTTAAATTTAACAAAATTGCAAAATTTATGAATTAAATTGAGTACATTATATTATATATATATATATATATAATACAATATATTCCTATATATTCATTTTAAGAGTCATAAGGGTATTCTAGTCATTTTAGAAGTATTTGTGTGATTTTGAACGTCATAAGGGTATTTTGGTCATTTTGGGTCTTCCAAGGATATTTGTGGTTTAGGGGTAAATTTGGCATTTTCTTGGTGATGAGACTACTTTTTTGGATTATTATGAGAATGTAATTCAATGAACCAAACACCTTAATCTTATATTGTTGTAATATGATTACATGAATCTAAGTTACAAGAATGTAACATTACACCGTAATGTAATATCAAAATCAAAACCCCTTAAGAAATCTGAAGCTAATAGGTTTGCTAGCAAGGAAAGAAAAGGAGTCAATGCCTAGTCAGCTGAGTTATAAAATTAGACATGTAGCTGTAATTTAGAAGGGTACCTAAGAAAAATATATAAAGTACTATGTCTAAGTTTTCCCCTTATATTTTTATTATAGAAAAGCATCTATGTTTCATAATATTTTTATATTATAAATAAATTATTTCTTTTAAGAAATACTTATGTACGCATGTGTAAACTACAATAACATTACTAAACAAGAATCCTACAAAAGGGAAAAGGCAAGCTAACGATAGGATCTCCGTACATTGGCACACATAAGTATGAACTTATAATCTTGTAACCTTAAGTGAGAAATTCACTAGCAACATAAGAAGGGAATGGCAAACTTGCATACTGAATAATTAACCAGCTATACATGACATCTTCTCCATACGCGTCCTCACATTTTGAATGTTCAGAAAGTTGCATTCCTAGAAAGAACAGTTCAACCATGAAGTCCATATCAATAGCTTCCTTCCAGCATAAGCAGGAACAATTTAGGGCCAAAAAATAGAGCAAGAATCACACCATTTGGTTGGGTGTGATGAATTCAGTGCAAGAGGCTGAGGGAAACAGGTAGATTACAGCCATCTGAAAATCTGAACCATGAAAGCACACACAAAGAAAGACTATAAATCTATAATCAACTATTACAAGCTATGACAGTGTATCCTTCCCTCATTGCTTTCCCTGAGTCCTAAGATCCTCCATTACATTTTTGTTGGTGGCCTGAAAGAGGCAAAAGAGGTCTTTGAAGCATAAATAGTAGTGCAAAGATGTGTTGTTATTTTTATATCTGTAGTACATAGGTAAACTTAGATAGAATATCTTAGTTGTAGTACATTAAATTTTCCAATTGAATTCAAATACTTGGCTGCATTAACCAATAAAATAAGAATAACGTCATCTTTTTCAAAAATAATTAAATTCAAAAAGTGTCCGAATTTAATTGGAGAACGGGAAACCTAATATACTGCACCTAAAGTATATAAGTTTTACCCATTATATATATAGATATATATATATATATATATACACAACACACTCTTCTAAACATGCATTTTATCATGAAATATGTTATTCATGTAAACACTCATCCTATGCTCATGACAGGATCCTACATTCACCCTTGCTTCTCAACAAACAAACAGAACAAAATTTTAAAAAGGTTAACACAATTTTGAGTGTGAAATTTCACCATACAACTTTCATATGTGAATATAATCTAGAAGTGAAAGGCAAGGCTCATTAAAGTAGCAGGAGTGCTAAATTTTGTGTACCACTCTAAAGGATACAAAAATCTCAATTGACACAACCAAAAAACCAAATAGTGCTGACTATTCTAAAAGGAGTCCTCAGGTCTACCCACATAGTTGCATACCTTTGATAAATATAGCAACCGTTTAAGTTACACCAAGCTCCAGGAGATGTTCAAGCTTTGTAGCTTCCATCATAAACCCTTGCCAACAACTTAACAGTTGAACCAGAGTCTTTGGCATAGCCCAAGACAATCCAAATAGTGAAAATATAAGGGACCATATATTTCTTGCCACTTACAAAAAAAAAAAGGTGATCATTTCCACTATTCTTGCACATGCAACATCAACCTATAATCATTATGTTGCGTTCAAAGATAATCGACTGTTAAGATTTTATCCAAACTACCCAAGCAATCAGAGGCACCTTAACAAACTATAGACACCATAGAAAGAATGAACAATAATCATTATATTGTGGTACCACCATTAGGATTTTATCCAACGCCGCTGCTCAACAAAGAATGAGATCTTCCACGCACCTTTGCACACCATATTTTTCTTAAGGATAATTACCCCTAGAACCCCTGAAGACACCTTAGAAATAATGGACATACATGCACCCGTGAGTTAACTCTATTACAACCCTTATCCTATGTTGTAAGGAGAAATGAGGTGCCATCTGAAGTAAAACTCATTTTTAACAAAATTAACTTATTTTCTTGAAGAGAATTACATTGCTAAGGACTTAGGAAGCTCACTGATGTAGGTAAAACCAAAATGATGTAACAAGAAAATTTGTATAATAATATAATAGTAGGAACCTAGGAGTCAAACACCTAGGATTGCCTAGAGTTAGCCCAAGTGAGAGAAAATCTCTTGGAGTACACCATTGGGATGATTTCAGTAGAAATTTTATCTTCAAAATAAGCCCCTTTTAGAGTATAATGCTTTGCTTATGTAGACTACTAAATCCAATTCTAAGCAATTAAGAATCCTAATTCTCATAGATTAGGGAACCTAATTCTATGACTTGGGAGATACCAATTATTGAATTTCAAAAATACTGTTGACTCTAGGAAATTAAATTAAAATACTAATAGCCCTATTAATACTAATCCCAAAATACAGTTGACCAATAAAAATACAATGGACTCCAAAATCAAATAAGATTATATAATAATAAAAAATTTTCCTTGCACTTCCTGCATAACTAAGCATTTTGATGTTATTATCTCTCTTTTCTCGCCCACCAGCCAAAAAAAAAAGGCGGTATGAATCCATGATTTTCATATCCTGCTGTAAAGGTATCACATTATTTAAAAGCTTTTTTTTTTCATTGTGACAAGGAAGTTTTTGATGATGATTTCATTTTTTATTTTATTTTATTTATACTTCAGAATAAATTTATTGAAAATGGACTACTTTATGCCAAAAAAAGGGGCATAAATTAGCCAAAAGAATTACAAAAAAGCAAAAAAAGAATATGGACTAGCAGAAAGCGATTCTATAAATATACATTTAGGAAGCTTTACTTTGCATCATAACCAAATAAATGTTTGTTGATTTCTGTTTTTATATTTTTTTGCTTTGTTGCATACTTGCATCCTTAGTACACTCTGTGTGTATATGAGGGATCATTTTCATTTCATTCTTAATAAAGCATTATATTACTTATTAAAAATATAGAATTTTTTTTAAGTTTTAAGCAAGGTCACAAACAGTGTATATTTTTCCAGCTTAATGGCAAGTGGTTTCCACCAGAAGAGGCTTCTTTAAAACGTGCTTGTATCAGGAAGTTAATTTATGAAATCCTTGAAGATCATTCAAAGAAAGCTCCGCTAGCTGATTGTAATGACAAAAATCCTTGTCACTCCCAAGAAACTAACACAAACCTTCTAGAAATTGGAGTAGAATTTCTTGAGGGGACATGCATTTCAGCAAATTCATGTAATGGAGAATTCTTTGGTTCTAATGATAAGCAGAGGTTTGAAATATCTAATGCTGTTTCCCCTCCAAGAGTACAGAACTTTAAAGAATTAGGATTTGTTTCGAGGGAGGTTTTTGAGCCAGGAACTACTGGCAGGTCATTTTCTGATGGAAATTATAAGAAGACTGCAGATCATCGTGGGAGGAGCATCATGTCACCAATAGAGGTAATAAAAAAAATCATGTACTGACAAGAAGCAACTTCTTCTTATGTCCTCAAATAAACCACTTGGTCTTGCTGGCTTTAGAATGTATGGTTGTAATGAAAAGGTAGGAAACGTGACAAGACTACTTACACACACACACGGCATGCTTACATATTCAAATGGAGTACTTTTATTGGACTTTGGCCAAATGTTGGTGTTATGTAGTAGTATTGCAATATGTGCCACTCCAAAATTTCAGCTGATTCTACACTGCTCTGATCATGTGATACTTTTCATTCTAAAATCCATGAAGGTCTTAACATACCATTCAATGAGCCAGTGTGCGGGGCCCCTTAAACCAATTTTTAGATTCATCAAGTTGTGTATTCTTTGACCATGAAAATTGTACCAACATTACTAAAGAGATCTGAAATGCTTGGTAACAGGGTCTTAGTTATTAATGGAATTATTTTCAGGTTTATTAGAGTTCTGTCAGATCATCTAAATTACTTGTATTATGCTTTGCTTGAAAGCAGGAAGGTGAAGAAATCTGTGAGCAAATTGCTGAGTCACTGTTAGATGCAGAAGATTGTCAGCGACAGGCTGTATTTGCTTCTGAATTACCCTCAACATCATGTTTTGGCAAAGATTTTAAAGAGTTGGAGACTTCTTGGAAGCAGGGATTCTCTAAGCATCTTGGAAAACCTGATGAAGGGAACTCACTTTCTGGAATGCTCATGGCTGGACCCCAGTATTTGCTTCCAGAAACTGAGGGAGTGAGCCATCTGAAGAAAACAGATAAACCTCAATCTTCTTCAACCTCAAATGAGGAACTCATGGCTTGTGTTGTTGAGGATTCTCTAGAGGTAAATGATATGTACAATCAAGATGAAAGAAAAAATTCTCCTTCCATTCAACGGAACATTATTTCCTTGTCTGATCAAGAGGTTGACTCAATTGAAATCATTAATGTTAAAGAGAATATTTCACCATCAAGCAATGAAGATCCGGAGTGGCAATTAGATGAAGAGCTAGTTGAAAAAAGACTGAAGCGTATGCGGCAATGTAAAAGACAGTTTGCAAGAAGTCTGTCAAAACAACTGAATTATTGATGGCCTTAAGTATAGTGTTACTGTTATTAGCTGAGAGTTTGTAGGATTAAGTATATAAAATAGGAAAATAGAGCCCTCCCCCACCTTAATTCACACAATAGGATAAAATGAAGGGGGTTGTTTTGTTATCCCAACACTTTGATTGATATCAAAGCTCTCATGTAATATATTAATAGCAAGTTTTTACAGCAGATAAAAAAAGAAAAAAGCAAGTTTTTATAAGATGGGCTGACTTTTGCCTTCCTGACTATGAGAACTCAACTTTCCACTTCAATATTTTTCTTTTTTCTTCTGGTTTAAATTGTTTCTAGGATTTTATGGATGACTTGATCAGATTACTTGCCATAGTTCATTTTAGATAAATAATTTTGCCTCCACCACTGTTGACTGATTGGGGCTCATTCGCGGCAACCACTTCTGAAGCCCAAGATATTGCCTCCAGCATCTCTCCGACAACACCAATAAAATAATCGCCTGACATTGTTGATGGCATTCTCGGCTTTTTTAGTCAGTGATTGTGAGAAATCAGTCGCATAATTCCAATGATTCTTGGCTCCCATAGTCTCTTTTGTAGAACTCAAACCCAGACAATGCTGCCCTGTGCCTCTGTTTTGGTTGGTGACATCTCCTCTCACATTGGACTAGTGAGCTTATAACACTACATACGGCTAGCTAGGACTTGTGGACTTGTAATTCGGTCTCATGCTCACGTTGGACTTTTGCACCTTTTAATATCAAACTCAAAGTTAGTTTTTTTTTTTTTTTGGAGAGATTTTCAACTTATGACGTCCGCTCTTAATGATAGCTCTTTATCATCAGACTAAGACACCAATCAGTTTTTAGTGTAGGCGGAAATTGAACCTTAGGTCTCTTATACAACTATTAGAGACTTTACCAGTTGAGCTAACTAGAACCCACAACTCAAAGTTAGTTTTGTAGATTGCATTTCCCGAATTTATCTCGATGCTCCAAAGAAATGGTATATCATTCCCAAAAAAATCCTAGCTAGCCGTATAAAACAAAGTCTTGTTTTAGGAATAAATTTATATTCCTATTATTCTGAAACATAGACTTGGTTTTAGGAATAAAACTCTTCCATCAATTGGAGTATCCGGATTTTCTCTTTAAAAAAAAAAAAAAAAAAAAAAAAAAAGAGAGTCAGGAGTATCCGGATAGCTTTAAACTTTGTATTTTTTTATTTTATTTTATTATTCTAAGTTAGTAACCCTCTATAACATCATATATAAGCATCATGTAGAAGACAGCTGCTCATATTTTTGTGAAGGCCTCTTCGTTAGTTTCAAACCAAGACCAAATAATTCTTCATCTCACGAGTTCTTTCATATTGTCGTCTCACATTCTCTTTCTCCTACAATTCTAAAGTTAATTAGAAATTCTAATTAACTTGATTATAATTCAAACTTCTTCATCTAATGGAAATTCCTCCAAATCTATAAAATTCTCAATTTTTCTTCACGAAGTGAAATTCAACGACCTCCTATTTACTTTCCAGAGAAACTTTTTATACACCAGTCTAATTTCCATGTAAGTCTCTCTCCTGTTAACCTTGTTCTTTCTTTATTATTGAATTGGGGCTTCTATTCAGCACTACTTTATATAAAATGCTTATCATTTTGGTTAGTTTATAATGATGCGGTGATTGCTTTGAAGTTTAAAGCATGCAATTAAACTCTTTTTATAATAGTTACTCATAGTTATAGGTTAAATTTAAATTAGATAGGATGTTAGATTTTTTTTTTTTTTTTTTGGGAGAAGTAAGTTAGAGTGTACATGCTGATACTATTCTTAGATATTACTTTGATACCTAGAAAGACTTGCAATCAGCTACAATATAATAAAACTTGGATCTTAAAAATTGGTGAGCAATTATCTTGGCTTTGTGACAAACATATAGTTTTCCGAAATTAAACACCATTACCAATAATTTACTCTAAATAGAACTCTTTCTTAAATTTCAAAAAATTTAAAATTCTAATTTAACTAAAATTCTACAAGTAATACATTCTTATTAATTATTAAAAAAGTTTATTGTATCTTAAAATTCTATTATCAATAGTTTACTCTACAGAAAACTTTACCACAAAATGGCAAGAAATTAAAAATTCTTCTTATATTAAAATTATATTAACAAGAAATTTAATATTTGTATAAAGTGGCTCACTATATATATATGAGTGTGTTTTATACAACCTAAAATCAATAGCTTTTTTTTTAATCATGTGAACCTTAAGTATTAATATAATTTTGATTTATTTACATATAATTCTAAATTAAACCATGCATCTCACAGTCATAATACTAACTAGATTTGAATCTGCTTTAATTTTGTGCCAAATATTCCTCCATTTTAAAACTACTTTAAACTTATTAAAATGGGAATGTTAACTACACACACCAACTCTTCTACCACAAACTAGCCAGAGAATGTGCTACCATGTTACCTGTGCATGGAGTTGCATGAGAAAGAACCATGTCTAAGATCAGCCATGTGACTTATTGTATTTCAAATAAAAAATACCCGAGTCTTGATCTATGAGGTTGTGGGAAATGCAAGCTTTGCATGACACCGGCGTTATCACCTTCAATGATCAGCTCTCTAAACACAGCTTCTATAGCTATTTAATTTGTATTTCAAACACATTACCTTACCCATAATAATTTGTATTAGTACAAACAAACCCAAAAAAAATAAAATAAAATAAAATCTGGCCCATGTTCCTTGGTTTCTGATTTCTCAAAAAAAATAAATTTTCCAAAATACCTATATAATCCCTTACCGGTTACTACTTAAACCTCAGAAAAACCACGCCGCCTAGCCTCTGCATGGTGCACGCCTCGCCAGATTCACCACATCAAATGGAGGAGATCCACATAAGGGCAGGCTCCAGCGACCACCAGTGGCTCCCAGCCTCTACACAGACTGATTGATCAATTGGTGAGTGCTTGAGTGTTCTCCCTCTTTCGAATCAGAATAAATTTATATTATAAGTTATATTTAGTCTGCTTATTACGTTGTGCTGTGTTTTATATACGTTAGATATTTATTTTATTGTATGGTTAAACTTGTTGCACATAAACTGTTACACAATTTTATATTTTATAATTTTATTGTAAAATTTTTACATAGAAGATAGAAAATAGCAGTGCCTCTATGACCACCAATTCGTATATTATTTTCAGCAATTATGGACCACACAAATATGGCTTGCTTATCGTAGAACATTGACTTTTGTAATTTTTGGTAGTAGTAGAACTGTAGAAGTAATAGAAATAAGAAAAACTGATTTAGTCTACTTATTTCACAAATTTGGATGATTCACAATCCTCTCACCCTACAATTATATAACATGATAAGAAATCAACACAGTGGAGTTTATCTAAAATTTATCATGCCCTCAAAGTGTGATTGTTAGTTTAGACTTCGGGCGGTGGGTTCCAGTTAGCTCAATTGATAAAGTTTTTGATGGTTGAATAAGAGATCTAGGTTCAATTTCCGCTTACACCAAAAACTTATTGGTGTTTTGGTCTGATGATAAAGAGTAATTATTAGGAGTGGACATCGTAGGTTTTAAACTCTCTCAAAAAAAAAAAAAGTTTAGACTTTGGGTGAGGTATCCTTTGCTGTAACCTTTGCTTAACCAGATTTCTTTCCCTTTTTTTTTTTTTTTTTTTTTTTTATTACTTTATCAGTTTTAAATTTATGTTTTATTATCTTTCTTTAACTGCTTTATTTGTTTTAAATATATATATATATATATATATGTGTGTGTGTGTGTGTGTGTGTGTGTGTATAGTCTTTTCTTGTTTAATTTTGCATTATATGTAAGAAAACCCAAAACAATTAAAAGATCTCTCCTTTTCTTTCTTCTATAAGAATCTAAAACCCTAAAGCACCTTCTCCTTCCTCTCTCATCCACTCTTTAATTTCGATTTGAACCCCACAAGGTAATTAAAAGAAGGGTTTTGCTAACGAGTGCCCTAAGAGCACTCGTTAATAATTTATTTTAAAAAAGTTTTGATACCACTTTTATGAGAAATGAAAAAGCTGCTAAAATATTAATTACTTTTTTTTTTTTTTTCATTTCTCATAAAAATTTTCTTTAAATAGATTATTAACCAGTGCTCTAAGGGCATTCATTAGCATTTCCCTTAAAAGAATTAGAGATATTTAAGGAAGATTTCTAACTCACAAATGCTAATTATTTTTCTCAAACTCAATAAAGCCAATAGTCAATTAGTATCCCTTTTGGAAATTAGTTGACTAGTCAAACATAAGAAAAGCATCTTAAGTAGTTTCAAGATAATTAAGGTAATTAATTTGAACTTAAAGGGTAACATAAAAGTCAAAAATCAATCCTTTCTCTTTTTTCTTTTTTCTTTTTTCTTTTTTATTGGAGAAACACACACACATATATTAATCCTTTCTCAATTAATCAAGATTCAGGTTGATCCTTCAACTATGCAAGATCATTCGTGATGAATCAAGACCACCTAAGTCTAATAAAGGAAGATACTCAAGTTAATGAAACTTTTCACTTCAATTAATAATATTTTCTCATAATACTTAATCACTCATCCCGAACAAAGTTTCCAATCTTGGTTGGTATCCACATGAATGTGTCTTGTACACATGCATGATTGGGTATACACATACACACACTTAGATGTTTTTGATATGATGCTCTATACATATGTTGATGTTGAGCTTGATGCCATTAGTTGTTTGCCTTTATCCGTACCTATCTCTCTATGCGCTTGCATGATCACATGTTTTACTCACTTTTCCTTGTCTCACAAGACATGTAGATCGCTACCTAGGCTTTAGGATAGCTCATACTCCATCCAATTACACAATGACATATGAAGGTCAGTTACGGTGAGGAAGGCTTGGAGTGCTAAACCTCTTCCTATCTTGTATCCTAACTCCGAACCTAGTCTAGTAGAAAAACCATCATAGAGTCATGTTTCGGTTCCTGGACCCATAACTTGGTGGCAACTCTTTTGTCTCTTTTTAATAGACTCTGTGTACTCCTAAGCTCATGGTAGTGAAGATAAAGCTTCTTTTAGAGAGGTTAAATACCACGTATCCTGCATTCATGAAAAAGAACTAACATGCCGATGTGTCATAAAATGGGGTACTGTTTACAAAACTTACACACCCATTAGTAAAGGCACCCATTATTCCCCTATTTTTTGAGAGATTCTTGAAACTCTACACGAATTCTGATCTTCACTACATTAGATTTTTGTAGACTCTCCTCAAGTTTTTCTCATTTATTGGTACATTTCTCTAAGAAATTAGAGAGAACATAACTTCATTACTGATTTCATTAATCTAGCAGTTGATTTTATTTTCAAGATCTCTCACATTTCTAAGAGAATCCCCTTTGCTTTCGTCACTATATGCAGGTATATAACATGCTTTTAATTGCTAGACCTGAATTTCTCACATGCTTTTAATTGCTATATCTAAATTTCTATGCTAGATTTGAATTTCTCACATGTTTTAATTGTTAGATTTGAATTGTTCACATGAGGAATTATTAGATCTATTGTCTCCTATGCTTTAGAATCAATATGTGTAAAATGTGATCTTAGATTTAGGGTTACTCTTTTAATAATTTATAGATCTACTATTTTCCATGTTAAAAATGTTTTTCCATATACAATATATCTAGATCTAGTATTTTTCATATCTAAAATGCTTTTTTGATTATACATTTAGACCTAATATTTTATGTATTAAAAAACTTCTTTCCATCTATTAAAATTTTCATTTTCTTAAACAAAAATAAAATCTGATATTTTTTTTCTTATAAAAAATCATTTCTTTCTTAAACAAAAACCAAATCTGATATTTTCATGTATTAAATTCTTCACTTCCTTAAGCAAAAAACATATCTGATTTTTTCATCTTATAAAAATCATTTATTTGTTATAAAAAAAAAATTAGATCTGATATTTTCTTCATAAAAATATCTTCTTCCACAAAATAATTCCAGGTTTACTATTTTATTAATAAAAATGCTTTCTTTGCATAGTATGAAACTAGATCTAGTATTTTCTTATTAAAAAAAAAATACTTTTTATATAATAAAAACATATCTGATATTTTTCTATCTATAAAGATATATATTTTTCATGCATAAATCATAGATCTAATTTTCAATCCCTTAGATCTACTTTTCTATCTAATTAATCTCTAAATCTTTTAAAACTTTACTTTTAAAATAGATCTATGAATTTTAGTTGAAAGAATAACTCTAGATCCAATATCAACATGTATTTTTTGTGTTGTGTCTTGTATGTGGATATGTGAATGGCCATTCAAAGTCTAAAAGACTGGATTTTTCGGGCAAAGTGGATGCTTAATATCTTTCCATTTTGTAACATAGTCACCGAGCCTAAAATATTGGTTCAAAGATCAATGTTTAATCTTTTTTTATTTTTTATTTTTTTGATAGGATGTATTTAAGACCAAAGCCTTGTGCTTTCTTAAGAATGTAATTAGGACCAAACCCTTATAAACTACTATCGATTGTAAAAATTATCAATGTGATACAAAGTTATTCATTTTACAGTTTTTTTTTTTTTTTAATAATAAAAAATAATTGGTAACTCCACAAAATAATTAACCCCAAAAGAGATTCTACTAGTCTTTTTGAGAGCATCTAGTTTTCCGGCCTCTCACAATGGCAACTCCACTTAGGATGTGGAGGATTAAACTTCATATTAGGCTAAGGATGGCCAATCCATATCTTTGTTTGTTAAAGCTTTAAATATCATGTTTGTTTGTTTATAGCTTTTCCTAAATGTCATTGTATGTCATGATATAAACTTTACAACAATTGTCCGTGCAAACTCTTTCAAAATCTGGTAGTCTTCATTAGATTTAGGTACCCAACGATGAACTCACCAACCCATCACGCAAAATCACTTGATCATTTCTTATTGATTACAAAAGATAGACCATGACATTTGGACCAACGCAACATTCATTATGTTACAAGTTGGGAGGTGTAACATCCGTGAGAAACCTCAAAACAACAACCCACCCTATAAATGTAATGACCAATAGAACATGTCCATAGGCCAGTCCATGCTAAAATTTCATTTGCATATTGTGTGTGTTTGGTTTCAATTGCTCAATCATTAAATAGAAAGGTACAAGTAATGATTGGCCAAAAACCACACGTATTTTCCTAATAAGGGAAGATGGTCAAAATCAGAAGGTCGACTTGAAATACACCCCAAAAGTGAAAGTTCATCTCAAGCTAGTTCAAGCTCAAGGTTGATTGCAGTATTACAACCAATTCAAGCAAAGGCAACTCCACAATTCCAACACAACAATCCGGTATATAACTCTCAAGGAAGCCTACATCCGTCTACCCCTCATACTTCAAAAAAAATTCTATTATAATGGCTGAGGAAAATGAGAACCATAATGCTAAAGAGACCATGAATGTACAAGAGTTGCTGAATACTATGGTGGCGAGCCAAATTCAACGAAGGGAGGACATGAATGCTATAGTCCAATAGTTCCAGAGCTTAAAACATGGCCATGAGGAAGAAAAGTTTAATCAACCCGCACTTATGACAGAACATGAAAAGAAGATGATGGAAAAGAAGGGAAAGATGGAAGAGATGATTAAGAAGTCTAGAAGGTTCAATGAAGCTATAGATTAATAGTTACTTTCTCTATTTCCAAATGTAAGGCTGCCGCCTAAATTCAAGATACCAGCCTTAAACAAATTTGATGGAACAAGATGTCCAAAATCCCACCTCAAGATGGACATGAGGGCCATGCAACCTTTAGGAGCTACAGAGGAAATGTTGGCTACTTGGCTTAGATGGTCCAAAACATCCTGACTAGGGCAGCCCTTTAGGTGGTTTTTGATTTTGGAAGACGTGCACTCGAACTTGGGAAGACATTTGTAGGGAGTTTCATAAATAATACAAGTACAACACAGAGGTAGATATCACTTGTAGAGACCTTGAGACTACCAAACAAGATCCCAAAGAGTCTTTTTCAGCTTTAATGACCAAATGGAAAGCCAAGGCCGCACAAATGATCAATCGGCCTAGTGAGAAGGGACAGTTAACTATGGTGGTGAAGAACCTATTGCCTGTATATCACAAGTAATTGTTTGCATGGTACTTCTCTAGCTTTAAGGCTCTCATTGCAGCGGGGAATTAGATCGAAGATGCAGTAATAATGGTACAATAAATGAAGAGGCGCCTAGGGCCAAGAACAATTTTGGATCGTCAAAATCCAAAATTGTTGAAGTATCCCACATATACAAGACTGATTTGTATTAGCTCATTTTCCTTGTTCAATCGTTTCAAGATCAATTGCCAAAGTCTAGAAGACAATTTCATGAGCTATACATGCCACTATGCCAAGTCTCTAACAAGTTAAAGGTAAAAGGGTTGCTCAAACCTCTTGAACCAAGGCCAATCCCTAACCCAATACCAGAAATGATGTGAACAAAAGCTTTTTAGCATAAGCCACTCCTGAATGTTGTGGTTCAACTTAGCCAGATCTTTCTTCTCTTCTTCCTCTAAAAGCTGTTAACATATATAGTGTTGTGAGCTTTAGGCCCAATTAGGTTACTTGTATAGCACACATATTTACTTGTACTGCACACATATGCCTCATATATAAAGGCATCTATGTACATTCTTTTATACATGAAATACAATACAATTACATTCAGTATTTCTAACATGGTATCAGAGCCACTGCTCTGACCTTTTCTTAGCAGTCTTATCTTTATTGGTGTTACTGCACTCTCAACATCGCTTCCGCCATCACAACAGTCGCCGCAACCTCTCGCCGTTGAACCCCCGACGTCTTCCAAACGTTGTCTTCGAATTCCGAACCTGCAGCCGCCATCGTTGAGAAGTCCAACACCGCACAAGATCACTGCACGTGTCATCCCGCCTCGAATATTGCTCCGATCTTGTTTCTGGAGGTATCACTGAGACTGTCTTGGAATGATCTACCTGTTGGTGAAAGCCTCGCAGCCATCGGAGTGCCCACGCGCCCTCACGCGCCGCCAGAAGCTTCTGAAACTGAGCCCCACGCGCCCCACGCGCCACACGCGCCGTCCTCAGTTCAAGCTGACGTCACGCGTGACGACATCAGTGCCACGTCAGCCCTAGCTTACGTCAGCATCCAGTCACCTGCTGACGTCAGCGCCACGTCATCCTATGCTGCCCCTGATCCTCCTATAGTTGCTCCTGATTCTGTTACTGTAGACTTCTCTATCCAACCACCAGATATCACTGATCCCTTTCCTAGTTCACCCTTTAATGAACAGGTGGAAGATGAACAGGTTGAAGACGAGCTACCCAACCCCAATCCTGAGCTTGGGTCTCCTGCTCCTGCTCCGCCTGAAGATCTTGCACAAGACATTCCACCTCGTCACTCAACTCGGGTAAGATTTATTCCTGCACATTTACTTGACTATCATTGTTACACTGCTCTTGCTACACTACACGAGCCTCACACCTATCGTGAGGCTTCCACTGACCCTTTTTGGTAGATTGCAATGAAAGAGGAACTTGATGCATTATCTAAAAACCATACTTGGGATTTGGTGACATTTCCTCCTGGGAAATCTATGGTTGGTTGTAAGTGGATCTACAAGATTAAGACTTGCTCTGATGGGTCCATTGAGCGCTACAAAGCTCGTCTTGTTGCAAAAGGTTTTACACAAGAGTATGGGATTGATTATGAAGAAACTTTTGCTCCAGTTGCCCGTATCTCATCTGTTCGTGCCCTCTTAGCTGTTGCTGCTGCCAGTAAATGGGACCTTTTTTAGATGGATGTCAAAAATGCATTTCTTAATGGGGATTTAAGTGAAGAAGTGTATATGCAACTTCCTTCTGGTCTCTCTGTTGACTCAAATAAGGTTTGCCACCTTCGACGTGCACTTTATGGCCTTAAACAAGCTCCACGAGCTTGGTTTGCCAAATTCAGCTCTACCATCTCTCACTTGGGTTACATGGCCAGTCACTATGATTCTGCCTTATTTCTTCGTCGCACTGACAAAGGCACTATTTTACTCCTCTTATATGTGGATGATATGATCATAACTGGTGATGACCTCAGTGGCATTCAAGAACTCAAGGCTTTTCTCAGTCAGCAGTTTGAGATGAGAGATCTTAGATATCTCAGCTACTTCTTGGGTCTTGAAATCACTCATTCTACAGATGGACTTTATATTACTCAAGCCAAGTATGCCTCTGAACTCTTGTCTCGCGCTGGACTCACTGATAGCAAGACTGTGGACACTCCAGTTGAGCTTGATGCGCATCTGACTCCCTCAGGGGGGAACCATTGTCTAATCCCTCTCTTTACAGATGCTTGGTTGGCAGCTTGGTTTATCTCACTGTCACTCATCCAGACATTTCCTATGCTGTTCACCAAGTGAGCCAGTATCTGTCTGCTCCACGATCGACTCACTATGCTGTTGTTCTGCGCATTCTTCGATACTTAAAGGGCACTCTCTTCTATGGTCTTTTCTACTCTGCTCAGTCTCCTCTTACTCTTCGTGCATTTTCTGATGCTGATTGGGCAGGAGACCCCACTGATCGCAGGTCCACCACTGGTTATTGCTTTCTTCGTGGTTCTTCTCTGATTTCTTGGCGAAGCAAGAAACAAACTCATGTGGCCCGCTCCAGTATTGAAGCAGAATATCGTGCCCTTGCTGATACCACATCTGAGCTCCTTTGGCTACGATGGCTTCTCAAAGACTTAGGTGTGTCTACATCCTCTGCTACTCTTCTTTATTGTGACAACCAGAGTGCTATTCATATTGCTCATAATGATGTCTTCCATGAACAGACTAAACACATTGAGATCGATTGTCATTTTATCCGTTTTCATCTTGTCCATGGTGCTCTCAAGCTGATCTCAGTCTCCTCTAAAGATCAACTTGCGGATATCTTCACCAAGTCACATCCTAAGGGACGCCTTCGTACTTTGGTTGACAACCTCAAGTTGGTCTCACATCCACCTTGAGTTTGAGGGGGGCTGTTAACATATATAGTGTTGTGGGCTTTAGGCCCAGTTAGGTTACTTGTATAGCACACATATTTACTTCTACTGCACACATATGCCTCATATATAAAGGCATCTATGTACATTCTTTTATACATGAAATACAATACGATTACATTCAGTATTTCTAACAAAAGCAAAAAATTGATTTGGGGTCATCGACTCATGTTGTGATTGAGTGATGGGTTGTTAGCCACATTTGGCCTTTGGGAGGCGTAATCACCATATTGTCTATCAAGTCTTGTATTGTATGTCTAAGGTTAAAACACACATTGGTGTCATGATTCATGACTTGGGCCTTGATGGTATGAGCATCTCTTATTCACATAAAATCTTGTCAGTAGCAGGTTAGGGACCAGCTTTGGTTCAAGGGTCTTTGTCAACCCTTTTGCTTTCAACTTATCAAAAACTTGCTTAGTGGCATATATAACTCATGGAACTATCTTCTGGGCCTTTTGCAATGGGCATTTTGATGCCTGAATTGGGGCAATGAGTTAATAAGGGTTGGCCTTATATATGCGGGACACTTTAGCGATCTTGGAGTTTAAGGATCCAAAATTCTTCTTAGCCTTAAGGCTTCCTCATTTTTTATTGTCCCATTGTTAATTGTGTCTTCAATTTGTATACACGCTGTTGTAAGGGCTTTGAAGTTTGGAAAATATTGTGCAAACAAATATTTATGACATATTGGCAAAAGATTTTTTACAACCATAGTTAACTGTTCTTTCTCATTGGGCTTAGTAATCATTTGGGTAGCCTTAGACTTCCATTTAGTTATAAAAGTTGAGAACGATTCCTTGGGGTCTTGCTTAGTGGTTTCAAGATTTCTTTGTGCTATGTTCACCTCTATATTATACTTGCATTGCTTATGAAACTCTCTACATATGTCTTCCCCATTTCGATTTCTGGTATCTTTCATATTGAGGAGCCATCTAAGGGCAGCTCCTGCCAAAGTTTGAAACATTTGAACTAGCATTTCTTCAGTGGCCTCTAAGGGTTGCATGGCTCTTATGTACATTTTGAGATGCAACTTGGGACAACCAGTACCAACAAACTTGTCTAGAGTTGGCATCTTGAACTTAGGAGGTAGTCTTACATCTGGAAACAAGGAGAGTAAATGGTAGTCTATGAGATCATCTAACCTTCTGGACTACTTCTTTATCAATTCCTCCATTTTGCTTAGTTTGTAATTGATCCTCTTCTCTTGTTCTGTTATTGATGGAGTTCGGTTAGTTTTTTCTTCTTCTCGGTCATTTGTCATGCTTTGGAATTGTTGGACCATGGGGTTCATATCCTCGCTCAGCTAAACCTGATTGGCTAAGCCAACCTCGTGTTTAGAAGCTTTTGAGTGCTCATTGGCTCTTCTGTGTTCTAATGTTCATTCCCTTTTGTCATGGTGATGGAATCTTCTAATCTTACTTCAATTGGGCTTTTTTAAGAGTTAAACACCGAATTATCGTGCTAGAACTGTGGAGTAGCTTCTACGTGTAGGGTTTGTAAAACTATGATGGGTCTTGAGCTTGAACTTGCTTGGCTTTCACTTTTAGGTTCTCTTTCTAATCTTCCCCCTAATCTTGGACAGATTCTCCCCTATGAAAAGGTAGGTTGGTTTTAATCAATCAAAGCTACTTTCCCATCCATTTCAATCATTTGAGCAATAAAAACATTAACGCAAAAAATGCAATCCAACATTTATTTGGACCGACCTAAGGATAGGTTATATAGTCATTACATTGTAGGTTGGGTTTGTTGTTTCAATGTTTCCCATAGTTAGGACGTTACAACTCTCAACTTGTAACGTAATGAACATTGCGTTGGTCCAGACTACATTATTTGTTGTTTGTAGTCAACAAGAAATGAACAGGTGAATTTGGGCTATGAGTTCATGAGTTTGCACTATTGGGTACCCGAATCTAAGGAAGACTGGTGATCCATCATTATTACTATCAAATTTTTGAAATGGGTTCATGCATAATTGTTGTAATTTCATGGCATGCACAATGACAGTTAAGGAAAACTGTAAACAAACAATCATGTCATTTCAAAACTATAACATACAATATCATACAAGACACACAAGGGTACATAATTGGTCATCCTAAGTGTCCGTTTGGGACAAGCTAAAAATTTTCAACTTATTTGCAATTTCAGCTTATTTTTACTACCATTCACGGGTCTCACTGCACTTTTTAGTACTATTCATGAGTCCCACTGTACTATTCAACTAACTTTTACCTTTATCTACAGTACTTTCAGCAAAAAGTTTTCAATTTTAGCTAAATAAGCTGTTCTCAAATGGACACTAAGTTTGACATGAAGTTTAGCCCTTAACATCCCCAGCAGAGTCGCCACTATGAGAGACCAAAACTAGAGCTTTCAAAATAGTGTACTTGGTACCTCTTTGGGTTTTAATTGTGTGGAGTCACCATTTATTTATATTTACAAAAAATAAGAAAAATGAATTTAATCTGAATTTTATTGAATGTATCAAATTTACAATTGTTAGACAATTTACATCGCTTTGGTCCTAGTTACAATTTAAGTAAAAAGAGACAAAACTTTGGTCCTAAATACAATCTACCAAAAAACGACAAAACATGAAGCTTGAACCAAAAACCTAAGGTTTAAGGGATAGGTTACTGAGTGGGGAGGTGTTAGGCACCCACTTTGCCCGGACAAAGTCCAATCTTCTAGACTATGAATGACCATTATGTACCACAACCAATGACATGCAACAAACTATGAGATACAATATGAAATTGTTAGTTTTCCTATATCAATGATTAAATTCTATTTAAGAATCTTAGGTCTACATATTTCTATGCAAAGAATATATATTTTATTTTTTTTTTAAATGTTTGATTTATTTTGTTATGAATTAAAAGATGACTTTTTTTTTTAATGAAAAAGTTCAAATCTAATTTTTTATGCAAAAAAGAAAAAAAAAATGATGCTTTTGACAAAAATACTCAAATATGATGTTTATTATGAAAGATTATGGGTTTGTATGAAAAGAGTAATGCTACAAATACAAATTATTTTACAATATTTTTACAAATTGCTGATGTAGCTTTAGTAATTTTCAAATAATCATTAATAAACATATGTGATGTTAGTGGTGGACTCATATTAGAACTAATAAGAATTTGCCATATCAATAATTTGTAAAAATATTGTAAAATAGTTTGTGGCTATAACATTACTCTTATGAAAAATATTCAAATCCAAAATTTATGACGTGGAAACAATGAATTTTTTATGATAAAATGCGGATCTGATTTTTATTATGTAAAACCATGATTTTTTAATAGGGAAATACAGATATGGTTTTATTATGTCAAACAATGATTTTTTATAGAAAAGATACATATTTGGTTTTAATTATGGAAAATAATGAATTTTTTATGGAAAAATACAGAACTGGTTTTTGATGAAAAAGATAGAATGAATTTTACAAAAGAAACTTTTGATCTAATTTTTTATTCAGAAAACAAGAGAGACCTCTTATGCATGAAATAATTATAGATCTAAGACTCAATGGCAACTGATCATAGATCTAAGATTAAAATGAACAATCAAGATCCAAGAATTAAAACATGTGAAGAACCCTATACATAATAATATACATGATTAATTATTGCATCTATGTTAATATGTGCACTGGTACGACACAATGGTGTATTTTTCTTTTAGTAAACATGGCATGAGCCAGCTGACATACAGGCCCTTTAGAGTATTGTAGTGAAGAAAATTTTGGAAGCTGTATTACCTGCCAAGTGTTTAGTATGAAGAATTTGTGTGCTTTCTGTAAGTAAAATTATTTTCCTTCGTCATAATAAAAAATTTTCATATGCATGTCCTTTTTATTCACCATTGGACTTAAGGTGACTAACAATATCACTCTAAATTTGGTTCCTTTTTTATTCTTACCTATGAAAATAAATAACTAAATAAGGTTCATAGAAATGATTTTTTTTCCCTTAATCTTGAACTAAAATTCTATAATGAAAATGTTTCTGGCATTGTCAGGAATTATTATTTGGTGACCATATTTGTCTAATTGAGATATGGTGAGGATTTGGATAGCGTGGTTAGTTGCGTTGTGTTTCTTCCTGCATTTTTTTTTTTTTTTTTCTTTGCCAGCTTTTGTTGACTTTGTGGGACAAAAATTACTGTGCATAAACAGTGCACACTGTTCATGCACTATTTACCCATTAAAAAATATTAAAAATGGATCCTACAGTATTATTTATATATTTAAAAATTATTTTGTTATAGTATTTTCAGCAACAATTAATTTTCAGCAACTTTCAGCAACAATAAGTTGTATCCAAACGGACCAATGTTGTATTAATTACCTGAGGAATGATTCCCATAGTATTTGCTGCGGGTATATGCTTGTAAGAATTTAAGACATTTTAGTTAGTGTAAATTATTAAGGAGAATAATTCCAAGAAACAATATAAAGGGTCCGTTTGGATACAACTTATTGTTGCTGAAAGTTGCTGAAAATTGATTGTTGCTGAAAATACTGTAACAAAATAATTTTTAAATATGTAAATAGTACTGTGAGAACATTTTTAATATTTTTTAATGAGTAAATAGTGCATGAACAGTGCACACTGTGCATGAACAGTAATTTTTTTCCACAAAGGCTGCGTTTGTTTTGGTGGTAAATGATTTCAGGAAATCATTTACCACCTGACCCATGCGTTTGGCTGGCAACGAAAAACTCATTTTCCGGAAAATATGCATACACTTTGACCGAATTTTCACCCTTGACCCGGAAATGGTTTTACGCTTTTATTTTACCTTCAAACCATTTCCGGGTCTCGCACGCGAACACAGAAAAGAAGAGAGCCTGAGAGAGAACAAGTGAGAACACAAAAAACACACTCAGCAAGAGCCAAAAACCCAGACAAAAAGAGAAACCCACGCATCCGATCAACCAAAAAATAGAAGTTTAACCCAGAAACACTGACCGATCCACCAAAAAAATCGAGAAACCCAGAAGTTTAAACCCAGAAAAACTGACCGATCCAGTCCCAAACCCAGTCCGATCCGCAGTCCGATCCAAATCCCACAACCCAGTCCCAAACCCAGTCCGATCCGCAGTCCGATCCAGTCCCAAACCCAGTCCGATCCGCCGGCGACATTGTGCGAGCGAAGAACGCAGATCCATTTCGACGCCGTTCGACGCCGTTCGACGCAGTCCCAGCACCATTTCGACGCCGTTCCACCACCAGCAGTCACCGGCGAGTCCGATCCACTCAACGCCGTTCCACCACCTCGCCAGTGACCCCAACAAGAAACACAATCACGTCGGGAGTCCGTTGAA
This sequence comes from Quercus suber, assembly GCF_002906115.3. NCBI lineage: Eukaryota > Viridiplantae > Streptophyta > Magnoliopsida > Fagales > Fagaceae > Quercus > Quercus suber. The sequence goes on along the minus strand of NW_027069496.1, from coordinate 39,452 downwards.
GACAGTAGAATGTGGAATGCTAAGAGAGATGAGATATGCCAAGTTATGTGGTCTGATTATATGAGGAGTGGAGAGTAGTACTTTATTTACATTTTTAAAATTGTAATATGTGTTTTTATTTTTCGTAAAGACAATGTATTTACTATAGACTTCTAGTGGCGTAATGAACTTGTATTTTCAGCATTACATTGTTACTTGATGGTATTACATTGTTATTTTCCGTGTTAGCATATTTCATTCTATTGTACACATTTTATAAGCGTGGTTGTATGTGTGTTTGATTCGTTGTTCATATTCCGAGCTCAATTAATAAATGCTACTCTGACTATACAATTTTCATATGTAGTAATGTCAAAGGGCAAAGAAAAAATGAGCACCAGCAAGCAATTTAGGTGGCTGCCGCCTATGCATGAAATGATGCTGAGGATACTTGCACAGGAGGCTGCAAAGGGCAACAAGCCCTCTAGCACCTTTAGGGCAGGCTCCTTCGCTCTTGTAGCGAAGGAGATAAGTGCCCAATTTGGGGTTGAGTGCCACCCCTCCTACGTAGACAATCGGATGCGTACTCTAAGGACCATGTGGTCCACTATTGAGAAACTTCGAAAGAAGAGTGGCTTCGGTTGGGATGATAATCTCAAAATGATAACATGCGACGCAAAGACGTACCAAGAAGAAGTCATGGTATGCCTTACAATTATATTTTCTTAATATAAATGATAATATATGTTTTTGTCCATAAATTGATATTTTAGTTTGGAAATTGAAGGCAAAGAATTTATTTAAAAAGATATTCATAGTTTCAAAGAAGACATCTATGAATAAATGTTAGAGGTTAGATGAAGTTTTAGTAAATTATATACTGGTGTGAAGTAAACTTTATCATGATTTATGAAGTAAACTTTAGAGTAATGTCACACTACCATAGCTAGATGTTATGCCGCATCTATTCCGCACCATGATTTTATGTTTAATTTGACAAGGATGGACACCCACTTTATGTTTCATGTAATAACAGATTTTTTTGTTTACTGACATCATTAATGCGTTGAATATTGAATTTATGAGGGAAGTAATTATTGCACTGTTATTATACGTTCCTTTCTCCCTTACAGGCGCATCGAAAGCATGCAGATTTTCTAAACAAGAAAATAGAGATGTATGATGAGTTAGCTCTTGTTGTGGGCAAGGACACAGCCACTGGTGGCTTTTCAAAGTCCTATATAGATTATGAAAATGAGCCAGATAATGGCGACAGTGCTGAATTTGTTGCTGATAATGTGGAGGAAGATGTGGTCGAAAAAGGTAAGAATGTAGTTGAGTCCTCCACAACTGGGTCGGGAATTTCCAAGTCCCGTAAAAGAGGTCGTGCACATTCTACTGTTGATGATAGCGTGTTGACTGATCTGTCTGATCAGTTGAAGGATATAGCTACGGCTCTTAAAGAAATCAATCGGGGCCCGGTAGATTACACATCTCTTTATAATGAGGTTATGGCTATGATGGCAGATGGGTATAGTGAAGAAATGCTTGCAACTGCGTTTGACCATCTGTGTGAAAATGAGAAGGTAGCACGGGGATTTCTGGCCAAGAATGCTAGGCTGCGAAAGATGTGGCTGGATAGTTTTTTTTTCTCACAACTTTGACTTGCCTGTTTTTTGTAAACTGTGATGGTAGCTTTATGAATTCGCTTTTGTTGTAGAACTAGTATTAACCTACCATTGTATTATATATATAGTACTTTGTATTATTGGGACAATACAGTTGCCGAAATTATGTATTTGTACTATTCAGATACCACGAGTAGGTATCGTTTTTGTACACCATGGAGGTGTAATGACAATGGTGAACGATGAATGTGACTTTTTATATTAATATTATCGGCATATTTAAATGATTATTTTTGATGTTGAAGCGGATGATTATTTTTGCACTGTTACAGTTATGTATATGCAATGAATGTGTATGTTGAAGTGGATGAATTATTACAGGTTTGTCTACAAATGCAGGAGTCTCAATTTCAAGGCATTTTATATTTTCCGTAAAATTAATTCACAAACCAAACATGAAAACTGATTTTCCGGAAAAAAATGGATTTCATTTTCCGTAAAATGTTTACCTCAACCAAACATAAAAATTGATTTTCCGTAAAACAACAAGCATTTTCCGTAAAATATTTAACCGAACCAAACACCAGAATTTAATTTCCGTAAAATGATTTCCGAGACAGCCAAACAACCTTATTGCATTTTCCTTTTCCGGAAAATAGCATTTCCGGAAAATGGTTATTTTCCGGAAAACGATTTACGCGAACCAAACGCAGCCNACCCGGAAATGGTTTTACGCTTTTATTTTACCTTCAAACCATTTCCGGGTCTCGCACGCGAACACAGAAAAGAAGAGAGCCTGAGAGAGAACAAGTGAGAACACAAAAAACACACTCAGCAAGAGCCAAAAACCCAGACAAAAAGAGAAACCCACGCATCCGATCAACCAAAAAATAGAAGTTTAACCCAGAAACACTGACCGATCCACCAAAAAAATCGAGAAACCCAGAAGTTTAAACCCAGAAAAACTGACCGATCCAGTCCCAAACCCAGTCCGATCCGCAGTCCGATCCAAATCCCACAACCCAGTCCCAAACCCAGTCCGATCCGCAGTCCGATCCAGTCCCAAACCCAGTCCGATCCGCCGGCGACATTGTGCGAGCGAAGAACGCAGATCCATTTCGACGCCGTTCGACGCCGTTCGACGCAGTCCCAGCACCATTTCGACGCCGTTCCACCACCAGCAGTCACCGGCGAGTCCGATCCACTCAACGCCGTTCCACCACCTCGCCGATTTCAGCGCCGTTCGACCACCACACTTAACGGTGAGTCCGATGGGTTTTTTTTTTTTTTTTTTTTTGTCTAAAGCTTTGGACTGTTTGAGTGTTTGAGTGGATCGGACTGTATTACACCAAATTTTGTTGGATTATATATATATATATATATATATTTTATATATTTATTAACTTATCAATTTATTAACTTATCAATTTGAACTATCAATTTATATAAATATATATATTTATATATATATATATTACACCAAATATATATTTATATATTTATTTATATATATATGTATTACACCAAAATTTGAACTATTAACTTATCAATTTGAACTATGAATTTGTGTAAAATTGTATTTATATATATTTACAATTTTACACAAATTCACTACACTATCAACATCAAATACATGAAATACCTACAATATGCTCAGACTCACAGATTGGTAATAGAAATAAATACATAAATATATGCATATTTATTTATAAATAAATATTTATATATTTTATATATTGACATAAATATTTATATATATATATATATATATTTATAAATAAATATTTTTATAAATATTTAGTTATTTGTATTTGTAGTTATTTGTAACATTATGTAAATATTTGTACATATATATATTTGTATACTGTGAGCAATGTACACTGTGAGCAATGTACAATTTATGTACAATGGTACATTGCTCACAGTATACCATGTACCATGTGACCTTGATAAATTGCTCACAGTATACATTATGTAACTAAATATTTGTATTTATAATTTTACATAATGTTTACACTTGCATATGTTATACTATTTTGCACATTGCATTGTTGTTCCTATAATTTTATTGTGAGCAATTTGCATGCATTTTCCAGGGGTTGCTTTAGAAGTAGTCACAGAAGCTTGTGGACACTGTATTTCCAAGTTCTTTTTGTTTTTTTTTTTTTTTTTTATAGAATTTGACTAGTTGGGTTTGTGTAAAATTTGGCTAGTTGGGTTTTGTGTATACAGTTTTGGAGCTTGATATGTATACTTTGATATAGCAAATGTTATTATTTTGCCTATTGAGTTATGTATACTTTCAAGCGTGAGACATGACAAATTGTATGAAATTTTTCAGCATTTGGTTTTATTATTTTTGATCGGTAGAATATGTGTATGTTTAAATTGTATTATGATGACTAATAATGCGAGACATGATGGTATTGTGATGATATCAATGTGCAGTTATCAATGTGCTGGTTTTGTGATGGTGTAAACATTCATTGTAAATAGAATGCAATGTGATTTCGTACTCGTTATAAATTTGGTTTGGATGTTTTTTGTTTGTAGTTGTTTTTATTTACATACATCTTAGACCACAGTGTTTTTGATTTTGTTAGATGAAGAAAAAAACCAAAGCCGCAATTCTTGCCTCAGTTGCATCTGTCCTCCTTGTGGGGGTTACATTGTTAAGGAAATTGCGATGTAAAAAAAATGGATTTCATTTTCCGTAAAATGTTTACCTCAACCAAACATAAAAATTGATTTTCCGTAAAACAACAAGCATTTTCCGTAAAATATTTAACCGAACCAAACACCAGAATTTAATTTCCGTAAAATGATTTCCGAGACAGCCAAACAACCTTATTGCATTTTCCTTTTCCGGAAAATAGCATTTCCGGAAAATGGTTATTTTCCGGAAAACGATTTACGCGAACCAAACGCAGCCAAAGTCAACAAAAGCTGGCAAAATAAAAAAAAGAGAAGACGCAGGCAGAAACGCAACGCAACTAACCATGCTATCCAAACCCTCACAAAGTATTTTGCTGATTAACGTGCAAGAAAGAGATCAGTCAATAGTTTTCGGTTTATATATCATGACTATTAATTCATTGGTTCTTCCAGTGAAAACACAAACATGATGAAATCTTAATCATCAAAATTCTACATCAACAGAGTTTGTATTTCATTGGTTCTTCCAGATGCTCACCAAATTTGAGAAAGGAAGAGAGAACATAATGAGGTACTCATCTTTGCCTTTCTAGCCCATGCCAAACTCTCAAATAACATTCTACATTTTCTACCCTAACACTTTTGGAAGATTTGATCGGATTAAATGGGCGTGCCCAAAGAGAGGGAGATCTTGTGATAATTTTCATGTCTTGAGCAACCAAAGTTGTCAGCTACTGACAAATTTGAAGATAAATAAAAGGCATTTCATCCGTCTATGACCTTTGAATTTGAAGAAACCTAAATGATAAGAAGTGATTAGGAAGTTCAACCAATCTTTTTATCCCCAATCAGATCATGGGAAAAGTCCTGAATTATGCCTATCAAACACCAAGGTAGGTTTTTAGCATTCAAGTTCACATCCATTCAAAATTGATTCAAAACTGGACCGAAGCATCTTTTTGGTTTGCCAAACATCACTCTAAATGATACAGAATATCTAAGAAACTAATTATAAAGATCTGGTCAGCCATTACTATCTGCAACATCAGCACTAAATAAATGCTTTATGATCCTCACCAAGTCCTCCTAGGGAAACAAGACTAAAACCAGAGAGAGAGAGAGAGAACATATTACAAAACAACTAAAATACTTTATAATCTTTTTCCCATGCATATAAACAAGGGAAAAGAAAAACATGATACACCAAAATTAAATACATCATAATCCTCTTAAAAAAGATCAACCAACACCACCATGTACATGGCATGGTAAAACATTACTCTTATCACCACGATGCCAAATGAAGGTCACAGATAGGATTACCAAAGAAATCTGAAGTGAAAATTTTTGTATTAGAATTGACATGAAACTAAAAGATATACACCATTATCCATCTACAAATCAACTAACAAAGAAACTTTTTGAACTGCTTAAATTGGTTCCTTTAATTGCACCTTTTCTCTTGGTACCTGAAATATTGAAACATGAAAAACAGATACCCACATAGATTCCCTCCCATTAGACAGAACCATCTTGATCACATTAAATTATTGATAAGTGATATTCGGTATTCCCTCAAATAGTTAATGCGCAACGGATCAAAAAGTGATAAATGATCCATAGTAACAGCATTTGATAATACAATTTAGCATGATTATATGAAGAAAATGTTGATAAAATTGTTCATTTACAAGGATCGATTACATTGTCCATCATCTAAACAAGCAATGAGAAAAAGTTAAGAGTTGTTCAAATGCAATGAAAAACACAATAAGCAGAAATCCTAATTATGAACCGTGTGTTTGGTTACAAATTCTATATATTTTGATGGTAATCTTGTCAGTATAAGTCCCACATTGAGTACTGATAAGAAGAATGAATAGTTAATATAACATAATTCAGCTCAAACCCAATAAGCCTTTTGGGTTAAATGTATATCTACATGTTAGAGCACTGACGTCAATGGTGCCAAATTCACATATTTTTGCCCACTAATCTATAAATGTGTAGCAAATAATCAAAATGCTATGTCTACAACATTTTTACAACAATTTTACAACAAATCCTAAGTGGCAGGTTGTTACTGGTTATTATTGTTGGGGCAAAAAAGTAATCTTACTATTAGTTTCAAATTTGAACCAATAATAACTAACCACCTATGATTTGTTGTAAAAATGTTGTAAAATTGTTGTAGACGTAGCATCTCAAATGTGTGGTTTGTTCAAAGTAGGATTTTTTTTTTTTTTTTTTTTTTTTATAAAATAACGTAAAAACTCTTTATTAAAGAATATCCAACCAAGTAATGATCAAGAAGAACAGGAAGAACAATGAAGTGCATGAAGGTAAAATAAGCTTCATTCAAGGAGAGTAATGGATTTTTTCATCATTTTTGCTTGATAATATGAAAGAAAGAAAAATCACACCAACCCCACTAGTCAGTGGTACGGTTTAGCTAAACCCTATTGCCAATATTCATTCAAAGGTGGGTAATTTCTTCAAAAGCTGGGTGATTTACTTGGGTTTGGTGGGCAGTTTGCTGTGATTTGTGGTTTATAGAATGGTAAAGAGAGAGCGATATGATTTGAAAAATAATAAATAATTGATAAATAATATTTTAATAAAATATAGTGTAAAATAGACTGATGTGGTGTTTTGAAAAGTGAGTTGTATAAAGAAATAAATAAATAGAAGTTCTCATGCTAAAATAATAGAAATTTTTGCACAGTGATACAAATGCTCTTATATTAATATTCAATTGGAGTTTCCCCAAGGTGTTATCTTCCCAACAAGTGGCATCTGAGTTCACGTGGTTTGAGCAAAGGTGCAAAGTGATTTAAGGTCCCTACCTAGGGGACAAGTAAGCCTAAAGGCCCCACACAAAAGATCAGGAAAAAGGCCTAACAAATGAGTGTTGCTAAAGGTACTAATAATGGGTGATCCAAGGTTCCCATGACATGACGGTGCGGGTTCCCTGATGAGAATGTAGGTTGACCTGGTTCTCATAATGGTGTACAGAGGCCCATGGATGATGTTGATGAAAAAACCCATAAGGCAAGGAAGAGAGATTAGACTTGTTCATGGCCCACAGAGAGGTAAAGACTCAATGTGAGGAAGATTTTGGTATACACTGTGAGTGAAATCTCACATTGAATAATGATGAGAAGAATGAGTGTTAATTAACATATTGGTTCAAACTATTGAATTAGGCTTTTGGGTTAAGTGTGTCTCTATATGTTATATTACCTAAATTGGAGTCTCCCACAGGTGTTATCTCCCCAACAAATCTATAAATCACTAAACATTGAATATCAAGATTCCCTTAACTTTGGTTCAGATAGAAATTCCAAATCTACATGGAAGAAATTTATTTGATATGGATAAAAAAATTTATGAATGGCATATAAAATTGTAAAGGACCCCTTTGTGATTGGTTCTATCCCTCTCTTCTATATGATAAGTTTGTCCATCAATCTAAAGATAAGAATAAACATCCAACAATCCAACAATAATTATATTTACCAAATTCTCTAAAGTTTTACACCATCTATAGACATATCACGAAAAGAGAAAGAGGGATCCATACCTTCAACATCCAATCATGTCCATACTGCCAAGTAACCTGTGAAGAGCACATCAGGTTGTTTACAGGAGTGTCCATTTCCATGTTGCTGCATCCTATAAATGCAGAGAGGTAAGCACTATGATTAGGACTCCAAAAGCTAGCATTAACACTTATTCCTTCAGCACTCCTTTGTTTCTATGTATCTCAATAGCCCAAAGAGGTTGGCAAAGAATACAGTGAAGTGATTGCCTGGTCTATGCTTATAAACTCTTTCCAGCCAAGTAGCAACACAATTATGACTTGACTTTGACTCAATTACCTTCCAATGGTGAGTGGGATCTTAAACACATGCACAAGCTAAGTTATAGGAATAAATAGACAATCCAGGCATCCCCTTCTATAGCACATAAAGGGCAAGGAAGATCAGTGATGAGATTCCTATTTGCTACTCCCTTCTCACTGGAAGACCATCATTTAGCAGTTTCCAAAGGAAAGTAAAGACTTCGAAAAGGAGTTCAAGCTTCACAGGTCAGCCCACATCTGAGAGTCAGGTCACCAAGTTCTGCTCCCATCTTGAGAATTAACAATGGAGAAGCTAGGCTCTCTTGACTTATAGAGACTTGGCTGATCATGGGCCAAATCAGTTTATCTCATTCCAAATCAGTACTAAAATTGTCTTGTTTTCCAATGGCAACAACATGACTCGAAATTACTTTGAGAATTTAATTTAAGCTTAAGAGAATGGTCTATAGATGCAAAAGAGGATCCATAGAATAGAAGGATCATTTTCAAGCACAAAACTTAAGGGATAAAGATGCTTTACCACTAGGACATGTTATCAAACAATATGAGTTGTGGCCTTGCCCATCCTCACTAATTAAAATATTAATTAACAACAAAGGAAACAAGCAAATAAAAACATGTTCTTAATAACTCCTCAACCAATCAATGTGAATAATATTCTTCAATATGAATATATGAAGAAGGGAGCCCCACTCCTAAGGTAGGTCCTGCAGAAGAAAAGGCTTTTGAGGCCATAGTTTATTGCAAATTTAATTTCATTTCTCTTCGTAACCAACTCAATGCATTCCTGTCCATTTCATTTATCTTCAATAAATTTATGAACAAATAAAGTAAATATAGTTGCTAACCCATACAATGCACAGAAAAGTTTAACATGATATAGCTCTTAAAACTTTTGTATTTTTTGTTTAAATATGAAATTTGATAATTATTAATTGACATTTATTTATTATGATTGTGTTTGTGTATGGAACTACCATTTATTGAAAATATAATGTAATAAAATTTTAATAGATGGTTTATATTTACCTTATAATAAAAATTCAAAAAAAAAAAAAACACANCAAAGTAGGATTTTTTTTTTTTTTTTAAAATAACGTAAAAACTCTTTATTAAAGAATATCCAACCAAGTAATGATCAAGAAGAACAGGAAGGGACAATGAAGTGCATGAAGGTAAAAATAAGCTTCATTCAAGGGAGAATTGGATTTTTTTCATCAATAATAACCATTTTGCTTGATAATATGAAAGAAAGAAAAAATCACACCAACCCCACTAGTCAGTGGTACGGTTTAGCTAAACTCTATTGCCAATATTCATTCAAAGGTGAGTAATTTGCTTCAAAAGCTAGGTGATTTACTTGGGTTTGGTGGGCAGTTTGCTGTGATTTGTGGTTTATAGAATGGTAAAGAGAGAGCGATATGATTTGGAAAAATAATAAATAATTGATAAATAATATTTTAATAAAATATAGTGTAAAATAGACTGATGTGGGGTATTTTGAAAAGTAGTTGTATAAAGTAAATAAATAAATAAATAAGTAGATTCTTATGCTAAAATAAATAGAAATTTTTGCACAAGTTGATACAAATGCTCTTATATTAATTACTCAATTGGAGTTTCCCCAAGGTGTTATCTTCCCAACAAGTGGCATCTGAGTTCACGGTGGTTTGCAACGAAGGTGACAAGGTGATTTAAGGTCCCTACCTAGTTGGGACAAGGTAAGCCTAAAGGGCCCACACAAAAGATCATGGAAAAAGGCCTAACAAATGAGTGTTGCTGAAGGTACTAAATAATGGTGTAGTCCAAGGTTCCCATGAACATGAACGTGCGGGGTTCCCTTGGATGAGCATGTAGTGTTGACGCGTGGTTCTCATAGATGGTGTACAAGAGGCCCATGGATGATATGTTGATGAAAAAAAAAACCCATAAGGCAAGGTAGAGAGATTAGAACTTGTTCATGGCCCACAGAGAAGTAAAGACTCATAAGTGAGGGGGAGATTATTGGTATACACGTGTGAGTGAAATCTCACATTGAATAATGATGAGAAGAATGAGTGGTTAATGTAACATAGTTGAGTTCAAACCTATTGGAATTAGGCGTTTTGGGTTAAGTGTGTCTCTATATGTTATATTAACTAAATTGGAGTCTCCCCATGGTGTTATCTCCCCAACAAATCTATATATCACTAAACATTGAATATCAAGATTCCCTTAACTTTGGTTCTAGATAGAAATTCCAAATCTACATGGAAGAAATTATATTTGACTATGGATAAAAAAATTTATGAATGGCAGTATAAAATTGTAAAGGACCCCTTTGTGATTGGTTCTATCCCGCTCTCTTCTATATGATAAGTTTGTCCATCAATCTTAAAGATAAGAATAAACATCCGACAATGTCCAACAATAATTATATTTACCAAATTCTCTACAGGTTTTACACCATCATATAGACATATCACGTAAAGAGAAAGAAGGATCCATACCTTCAACATCCGATCATGTGCCATACTGCCAAGTAACCTGCTGAAGAGCACATCAGGTTGTTTAACAGGAGTGTCCATTTCCCATGTGTTTGCTGCATCCCTATAAATTGCAGAGAGGTAAGCACTATGACTTAGGACTTCAAAAGCTAGCATTAACACTTATTCCTTCACGCACTACTTTGTTTCTATGTATTCGAATAGCCCATAGAGTGTTGGCAAAGAATACAGTGAAGTGATTGCACTAGTCCTATGCTTATAAACTCTTTCCAGCCAAGTAGCAATGCAATTATGACTTGACTTTGACTCAATTACCTTCCAATGGTGAGTGGGATCTTAAACACATGCACAAGCTAAGTTATAGGCAATAAATAGACGATCCAGGCATCCCCCTTCTATAGCACATAAAGGGCAAGGAGAATCAGTGATGAGATTCCTATTTGCTAACTCCCTTCTCACTGGAAGACCATCATTTAGCAGTTTCCAAATGAAAGTAAAGACTTCGAAAAGGAGTTCAAGCTTCCACAGGTCAGCCCACATCTGAGAGTCAGGTCACCAAGTTCTGTCAGCCCACATCTGAGAATTAACTATGGAGAAGCTAGGCTCTCTTGACTATATAGAGACTTGGCTGATCATGGGCCAAATCAGTTTATCTGCATTTCCAAATCAGTAACTAAAATTGTCTTGTTTTCCAATGGCAACAACATGACTCGAAACTACTTTGAGAATTTAATTTAAGCTTTAGAGAATGGTCTATCAGATGCAAATAGAGGATCCTATAGAATAGAATGATCATTTTCAAGCACAAAAACTTAAGGGATAAAGATGCTTTACCACTAGGCACAATTGTTATCTGAACAATAATGAAGTTGTGGCCTTGCCCATCCTCACTAATTAAACTATTTTAATTAACAACAAAGGAAACAAGCAAATAAAAACATGTTCTTAATAACTCCTCAACCAATCAATTGTGAATAATATTCTTCAAATATGAATAATATGAAGAAGGGAGCCCCACTCTCAAGGTAGGTCCTGCAGAAGAAAAGGCTTTTGAGGCCATAGTTTATTGCAAATTTAACTTTCATTTCTCTTCGTAACCAACTCAATGCATTCCTGTCCAATTATCATTTATCTTCCAATAAATTTATGAACAAATAAAGTTAATATTGGTTGCTAACCCATGCAATCCATAGAAAAGTTTAACATGATATGACTTGTGGGGCCCGTGAGCCTGATAGCCTCGGCCCATCGGGTAGCAGGCCCAAGGCCCATGCCGAGGAACATTGACTATTCAAGGCTAAATTGGGGAAAGCTTCTTTTCCCAATCCACGCCGAGAACCTCCTCATCCTCGGCCTGACAAGGGTGATTTTCGGGAAAGACCAGACCCAAAGTAAGCTGTCACCCTTGCATTTAATGCATTCACCTAACCCCCCTGGCCGCATTAATGGGGATATAACCCCTTAGCAGGGCAACGTTGATCAGAGTGAACCACTCGAGTACTGATAAGGCCTCTGATGGGACGGACGGCCAGAAGAAAAGCAAATGAATGATCAACAGATGGAATAAGGAAATAGGAAGATGAAGACTATATAAGGAAAACAAGTAAAGTAAAAAAGGGGGGGGGGGAAAAGAGAAGCAAAAGGCCTCCTCGGCCCATGGCCGAGGAGCATCCTTCCAGTTGTAAAGAAACTCTAAGTATCTTTTATAAATGAGAGTTCATGCTTGATGAACGATGGCCAGCGCCTAAACCTTTAACCCACTCTCTATAAATTTATTGTTTGGGCTTGTTGGGCTGAAAACCCATCCAAACTCAGGGTCGATCCAAACTGAGTCCCTACAATTGGCGCCGTCTGTGGGAAGGATTAGGGTGCTGGCCGGCGCACCAGGCGAGTGTTCTAAGTATTCGTTTTACAGTAGGTTGAAAAAAAAAATAGAAGATTTGACAGTGAAAAAAAAATCTTGATATTGTTATTTCATAAATAGAAAGAGTACAAATTACAATCAGAGGCTCAGGCAGGCATGTTTTACAAACAAATTTACAAGTTAATCCTACCAGCTATTTCTACAATCAGAGGCCCAGGTGGAGCCGCCCTAAGAGAAAACTAGCCGGTGGGAAGTGTCAAGCCGTCCCTTTATTGGTATAAAGAGAATGGGAGGCTTGACAAAAGGCAGAGAAGGGGGAGGGCCATCATGTTTCCAGGCCCCCGACAACTCCCTTCTTGGCCAGGCGGAGCTGGAACAAAGAGAGGAGCAGATGCAGGGGCTCCAGGATACCTTCCCCATGATGTTCCCTTGATTCTCTCCAATCCTCACGAGTGTTGGCCGTTGGAGACGGCAACACTCGAGCACCGCCCATGAGGTGAATTCGCACGTCTTCTTCGTCGGGGGTGCGCTCCGAGGAAAGACGTTAGGTACTCTAACAACATCCCTCCGGGCCATCTTGTAGGGCGCCATCGGGGTTACGCCTAGATTCTGCCGCACCGAAAGCCCAGTGGGGGCTGCGGCCATACCGGCTTTTGCCAGTTCCAGTCACAATTCCGGCGGGGTTGTTAAAAGGGCTTGGGAAGTTGGAAGAATGTGTACTTTTTTTTTTTTTTTTTTTTTTTTTCTGTTTGTGTTGAAGGGTCCATGGGTTGTGGAGAAACCATCTTGCCACCTTTTATAGGGGGTGGGGGTTGGTGAGAATTAATTCATGCAGAGTTCGAAAAGAGAATTATCAGCTGTGCTAATAATGAAGCTACCAATTTCCAAGGAGGCCATAGACCGTTGGACTCGTGTTAATTTATGAGGACATTAATGAAGGCGCGTTTCGCGCACCGAAGCGTCAAGCGCGGAACACGAATAAACAAAGGGCGCTTCATAAATGAAAAAGATGGGCCCTCGAGCTGGAGGCGACGTCAACGCCACGTGTAAAGATCATAATCCGACCCAAGGAGGAATCATCTCCAGTAAAGCGATCCGAGGACAAACCTTTACTTACAGAAAAGTAGAAGTGGTAGACAGAACCAAGGTATTGTATGGTCCTCGGACCCAAGCCTATGGTAAAACTATACACACCATTATACCTGGGTACTAGACAGAACCAAGGTATTGCATGGTCCTCGGACCCAAACCTATGGAAAACTAGATACTCACAGAAAAATAGAAGTGGTAGACAGAACCAAGGTATTTTATGGTCCTCAGACCCAAGCCTATGGTAAAACTATACACACCATTATACCTGGGTACTAGACAAAACCAAGGTATTACATACACACACACAAATATATATATATATATATATATATATATATATATGTATTAAAATAATGATGTATAAAATTATAAGAACTCAAAATCTTATGTAACACTATTATGAGATCAACTAAAAGTCAAACGTCTTCAGTTTTATATATATTATAGATAGATTACAAATTATTCAGTAAATCAATAAAAGCAAAGAAACATATATAAAAATTAACAATATAAAAATTTAAAACCCACAAGAAAAGCAGAAGTAATCAATGAAAAATACTTTTGTAGAAATTAACAATAAAACCTTAACATTTGGCTCAATGAGTAACATAGGTTTGAAACATCTAAGCAAACTGATTCAATATCCTAAATAAGCATTTCACTAAACAGCTTGTGTGCATGACTTGAATTTTAATTTCAAACAATCAAATAGCATACTCATTATTTGGTAAAATTGAAGTTTAGAAAATCTTATAAGAAGAAATTATGTTCCAGAAGCAGACAAATCAATTCGATAAAAGACAAATATGATAATAAATTAAAATGAAATTGCAAGGTGAAAAGGGATCTTTGGCTTACCAATTACTTCAATAGCAACAAGACGCCATCTGCATTATAATAAAGAAAATAAATAATTTTTTTATAAATAATAATTACAAAGTCCAGCAGCTTGATTTTGTTTTTTTTATTTATTTTTTGATAAATTATTATTTACTTGAACCACAACAAATACTTGAGAAACAATCATATGAATGAGCCATTAAATTTAGAGAAAGAGAGTGACAAAAGCAACCAGAGATGTAACTAAAGGAGGAATACCTTGGCATCAAGGTTTTTTTTCAGATGGAAGTATATTTATTTGAAGTTCAATCAAGATGTTCTTGTCTTCTTTGATGGTGGATATAAATTGATGTCAGAATCATCATTGACAAAGGTATGGGCCATTTGTGGTATGCTATTTGTGGTATCCATTGGAAGCCCTACATCATGAGCCGGAGCCGTCAAAAGGGTTGGACGAGAGCTCCGTCTCTAGAGTTTGGAGCTCCGTTTCCAGAGTCAAAATTGGATTCGTAGCCATCCAAAGCGGGAGAGGTAGGGTTTTTGGTGATGTATGCCATGTGTTGGTCAACAGTTTCTTCTTCGTCTTTGGAGTCGGAGTTATAAACCTCTGGAATCTCCTCTTTTGTTGTGAACCCCACAACATATGCATCCTACATGGACCCCCACCCACTTTAAGTATTTCAAGAATATTTGCTTTGGGAATTTTTTCATATTTATTTATTGCAGTTTTCCATTCATCTTTTGTTCTTCCACACAAATCAGAACCTATGATTGTTAGAGCTAGTGGAAGGCCTTTGGTATAGACCATAACTTCGTATGCAAGTTCTAAATAATCTTGAGGGGGTTTGCTTTTATGGAAGGCATGTTGACTAAAGAGTTCAAGAGCTTCATGTGAGCCTAATTCCTTGACCATGTAAGTTTTGCAACCTAGGAAGAGTAGCTAGCACGTGTTCATCTCTTGTTGTTATAATGACTCTACTTCCTGTAGAAAACCAATCACATTCTCCAAGTAAATCTTCTATTTGTTTTGAATTATCCACGTCATCAAGGATTAAAAGAACTCTCTTATTGCAAAGACTTTCCTTTATCACATTAATTCCCCTGGATACATTATCCACCTTCACACAACTGGCCCATAAGATCATAGAAAGAATTTTCTCTTGTAGCTGGATTGTGCCATCAATTGTTCTTGAATTTTCTCTAACATTCTCTAGAAAGCAGCTTCCTTCAAAACTGTCAACAATTCTATTATAAACAGCTTTTGCAATTGTAGTCTTTCCTATTCCCCCAAGACCATGAATCGCTACAATTCGAACATCATTTGACTAAATATCTAAAAGTAACTCTATCTCCTTGGCATGAGAATTTACTCCAATAGGGCATTTAGCAACATAGAACCACGTGCCTTTGAATTTGGTATATGATATCTCTTCAATAACATCTTGAATGAATCTAGATTTAGAATCACTGCAAATCACAAAGCATAATAGACAATAAATGAGTTGGACTAGTTGGGAATAATAATGTGTAAATAAACTAAATTCAAGATGTCTAATTTTGTGCAATACAACCTACACATTTTTTTTTTTTTTTTTGGTTTTTTGGAGAAGGAATACAACCTACACTTGAATAAGTATTAATATTAATTAAAGTAAATGACATATTACTCAAGGATATGAGAAGTATCATTAATTTAGTACAGTTTTTTGCTAGGAAATCAGATTTAGCCTTTCCATACTTGACCAAAATTATCAAGAAATTTTGGAAAAACTTTCAAAAGAATAGGTGGCAGAAATTCTAAAAAAATTTCTAGTCCAATCATTAACCTTAATTTGTAACCTAACTACCAAGATATTATTAAAATAGAATAATTTCGTAATTTGTTATGTAGCTAGTGGTTATGACAAACTATTAAAATTATAAAAACCAAGAAAGCATGAGACTAATTAAGAGATACTAAATAGCCGTTGTAATGCGGTCCAGCCAAACTAGCCGCTTCTGTTAGAGCTGCCCTCCAACTTTGCACCTTATTCTTGAATTTATCTTCAAATTTAGTCAACGCCGCCCCAAAATTTCCCCTTTGATTACGTACTTCTGATGGATCAACTTTATAAAAAAGCGGTAGAACCAATTGGCCATTTGTCCTACACTGCATAATCATGACAAGTTCATCCAAGCACCAGCGGGACTCCGCATAGTATTCAGAGAACACAACGACCGAAATCATTGACCTTTCAATGGTTTTGAGAAGCTCCTCTGAAATTTCTTCTCCCTTCGGAAGATCATTGTCGATGAAGGTGTAAATTCCATTATCACACAAAGCCTTATATAAATGGCCCGTAAAACTGTTGCGGGTATATCCACCTCTAAAGCTCAAAAAGGCGTCATAGCTCCATCGGAGAGTGGAAGAAGAAGAGGAGCCTCCTCCATCGTTCAGGTCAGCCATTAAGATCTATGAGACATAAGATTAAGAAATAAAAATTATAAAATAAAAAAATGTTTGAGAGAGAGAGAGAGAGAGAGTCAACACATGGAAAAACTGAACTTTACCTTTTTGACAGTAGCTTCACGGATCCGAGGAGTGAGTCTATTACAGTAGAAGCCTCGGTTTGGTGAGAGCTCAGAATTTACTCCAACAGGGCATCTAGCAACATATAACCGTGTGCCATTTAATTTGATATCTGATATCGTTTCAATAAGTTGTTGGATGAATTTAAATTCAAAACTGCAAATCACAGAGCATAATAGACAATAAATGAGTTGGACTAGTTGGAAATAATAACGTGTAAATAAACTAAATTCAAGATGTCTAATTTTGTGCAATACAACCTACACTTGAATAAGTATTAATTAAAGTAAATGACATTACTCAAGGATATGAGAAGTATCATCAATATAGTACTTTTTTTTTGCTAGGAAATCAGATTTAGCCTTTCCATACTTGACCAAAATAATCAAGAAATTTTTGAAAAACTTTCAAAAGAATAGGTGGCAGAAACTCTAAAATTTTTCTATTCCAATCATTAACCTCAATTTGTAACCTAACTACCAAGATATTATTAAAATAGAATAATTTCGTAATTTGTTATGTAGCTAGTGGTTATGAATTAAAATTATAAAAACCACGAAAGCATGAGACTAATTAAGAGATACTAACCCATTCCAGTAAGGCCATCCAGACAAATTAGCAGCTAATGTTAGAGCTGTCCTCCAACTTTGCACCTTATTCTTGAATTTATCTTCAAGTTTAGTCAACGCCGCCCCAAAATTTCCCCTTTGAATACGTACTTCTAATGGATAAACTTTATAAAAAAGCGGTAGAACCAATTGGCCATTTGTCCTACACTGCATAATCTTGACAAGTTCATCCAAGCACCAGGAGGACTCCGCATAGTTTTCAGAGAACACAACGACTGAAATCATTGACCTTTCAATGGTTTTGACAATTTCTTCTCCCTTCGGAAGATCATTGTCGATGAAGGTGTAAATGCCATTATCACACAAAGCCTTATATAAATGGCTTATAAAACCGTTGCCGGTATCTTCGCCTCTAAAGTTCAAAAAGACGTCATAGCTCCATCGGTGAGTGGAAGAAGAAGAAGAGGAGCCTCCTCCATCGGCCAGTTCAGCCATTAAGATCTATAAGGCATAAGATTAAGAAATAAAAATTAACGAAAAAAAATTTTGAGAGAGAGAGAGAGAGAGAGTCAACGCATGGAAAAACCGAAGTTTACCTTTTTGACAGTAGCTCCACGGATTCGAGAAGTGAGTCTATTGCAGTAGAAGTAGAAGCCTCGGTTCGGTGAGAGCTCAGAATTAATTGAAATGAAATAAAATGATCAGTGCGTTTGATTGGGAAAATAACAAAAAAAGATTGAATTTAATCAGAGAAGAGAAAAAGGGATCAGATCAGCACATCAGAAAATGTGTTCGAATGGAATTCAGATCGTATTGAAAATTTGGAGTTTTAAAGTGAGAGAGAGACAGTAAAACGCGGCTTCTGCTTTTTTACGAAGGTTCTGTGAAGGCGCAGGGGATTGACTAGAAGGATCAATTATCCCTTTCTTCTTCTTCTTTTTCTTTTTCTTTTCTATAAAGAGTTGTGGTTGTGCCATGTAAAGGGGCCCATACGAAGACATCCATTTACTAGTCATAACTCACTGCATAGCTAAGTTGTGCCACACTAGGGATAGCTCTTTTATAAATAAATAAACAGCTTTCCTTTTCTGACAATGATACTCGCACAAATCGTTTTTTTACATCAACTTTCATGCTTTAAATGTTAGAGTTTTTTTTTTTTTTTTTGCTTTTTAAAATGTGGACAATTTTAAATTAATTTTGAATATTTATGTAAAATAGCAGAATCAAATAAGTGTAAGATGATATTTTCTTTTCTTTTTTTTAATTTTCTAGTTAATTGTGATGTATCTATTAATTTACTTCCTAATTAATTAAAAAAGTTTAGAGTATGTTTGGTAACTGTTTTTTCCTCAGTTTTTTGTTTTCAAAAATAGTTTTTTATTTCTTAAGACAAAAAACTTGTTTGATAACCTATTTTAGGCAAAAATCAAAAACTATTTTCAATTTTCATATTGCGAAGGAAATTGAAAACTGGTCTTGAGTTTTTAAGTTTTCAGAAGCTTTAGAAAACACGGAACCTGGTCCTCCGCATTACACGCTTTAATGAGCCAGCACAATGGTTCGAACCACGTGAATAACAGAACATTTTTCTTTCTAATATATTTTTCACTCTTTCCCGCGCTTGCAATTTCGTCTCTCAATTTTTAGCGCCTTCCTCTCCATCCCACGTATTAGAAAGTAGAAACCCTTATATCTACTTCAGTACTTCCTCTGTCTACCTCTGCGCCTCCACTTCCTCACAAAGGCACAATTGAAAACTTTGATTGAGAGAACCACTTGTAAGGTAAGTGATTGGTCTTCACCAGATTCTCCTTCATGATTTCCTTTTGTTCTTCATTGGATTATACCATTCTTTATCTCGTTTTTTTCTTAGTCTCCTTTTCTAATTCTATATATATATATATATATATATTTTGTGTGTGATTGAGCAGTTCTGTGCAACTTTCAAAGTTTTTGAAGAGCTTCATAATTTTGGGGAAGTATTTCATAATTTTAAGGACCCAATCACTCAAAGGTACGGTAGTCTCCCCCTGCAACAAACCTCGGCTTGACTGGACTGTGTTATTGTCTATTAATGGATGGTAGTCTCTCCCCCTGTTCTGGTAGTGGCTGAACAGGGTATACACTTATACGGTGCTCTGTTGATAGCTGAAAAGGAATAAACTTTTGGGTTCTGTTTCTGGAGTATTGGAGGGTTGGTCTAGTTGTGGCGGAAGGTTGTTGCTGTTTTGTGTCTGTAATTGCTGTTGTTGTTGGTTGTTGTTGAGAATGCTTTTTTTTTTTTCTTTGAGACCGAAGATAGAATATATATTATTGATTGAAAAAGTGTTACATGAAGAGTACAAACAGGTTACACATAAAGATTACACCTAACCGAGTTTACACTGTGGCCCTTGTGCAGAAATCAAAGCAATTAACAATCATGAAATAGCTCAATTATTATAAGGAAAAGCAATTGAGTGTGCCTTATGTTCATACTTTCATTGTCAATAGATGCCGATTGATAGTATTATTGTTTGGACCTTTAGTTTAAATAAAACCCCATTAACCAAAGAAAACAACTACCAAACAAATTTTCTGAATTTTGTTTTTGAAAAATGTGTTTTTCAAAACAACTAACCAAATGTGTTTTTCATTTTGGAAACAGAAAAAAATTGTTTTTTTCTTTTTCCCTTGAAAACTAGAAAATGAAAATAGAACATGAAAACAGTTACCAAACATGCCCTTAATTTTTTGCCTCCTTATCAAGTTTGATTGTGTTGTTTTACTTCCCTTATAGTTGCTAACCACTGCGACGCACGAAAAAACTATTAAACGTAAAATTCAAAAAATAATAACGTGAACTTTTACAACATAAGGTATCAAAGAGATTATACATCTAATTTTTTGATAATTTTGGTGGTCATTGCCTACTCGAAATATTAAAGTCACCGCATTAAAGTAAAAAAATTCAAATTTAACAATTATTAACAAATTAAGAGAAATTAACAATTATTAAAAAAATTTGCTATAGATGGTAGTTGTAACAGAATTCATTCAATGTGTTATAATCGTTTACATCACCTCAATGCGTTATAATCATTTACATCACCTCATAACATTGCTTCATAATCCATGTATGCACACCTCATAATAATATAAACAACCTTGTATAATCGAGAAAGACCAAAAAAAGATTGAATTTAATTAGAGAAGAGAAAGAGGGATCAGATTAGCATATTAGAAAATGTGTTCGAATGGAATTCAAATCATATTGGATATTTGGAGTTTTATACACTCATATTAATTATTAATTTATAATTTTCAAGGATAAAAGAGTAAAATAATTTCTTTTAATTTCTTTTCTATTCTCTTCCCCTTTACACCTAAATACATATGTTTTTCTTTAAAAAAAAAATACATATGTGAAATTCGATAAATAAATAAAACATATATGTAAAAGGCCATAAGTCTTATAGCATAGTGGTATTTATTGTTCTCCTTTGTAAAGAGAACCAAATTTTGAATCCCCTCTTCTCCACTTGTAACAATTTATCCAAAAATAATTTAAAAAAAACACATGTGAAAAAAGATTTTATTTTTCCTAACCTAGGACTTACTCTTTTTTTTCCCTCTTCTCCTTGCTTTGCTTTTGTAAAATTAAACATAAACCCTAAAAAGAATAATTATACATCAATAAAATGCCAAATATGATCGAGTCAGATTTAACTCAAGATGTATTGTATTTATCTTTTTCATGAATAAAAGTTACAGTCTTCTCATAATAAATAAATAAATAAATAATTTGACAGTACAAAACACTTTTGACCTAACCTGTGAGGATATTGTTCAATCGGGGATTCCTCAATAACCATGCCTTCTTCTCCCCAATCATTTATGTCTGTCATTCTTTTTTATGATTACAGAGGTAATATACACATATATAGTGGAAGATGAAGTGAGATTCATTGATATATGGACTCTAGAAAAATAAAATTTCAATGACGTTTCAACACTATCTAAAGATTGGTAAAAGGTAGAGAAAATTTTCGTGATTATGTTTGACATGCAAGTGCTAGATTCTTTTGTCAATCATTTCCATTTTTTTGCCTTACATGATTTACTTAGTAGAGTTGACCTAAGGGAAAATGGGCATCTATCCCTGATTTACAAGTTATGCGGTAAAATACCTTGTTTTGAAACTATTTAGCAAAAAGCCCCTGTTTTTTAAACTTGATTTTAACAAAATCAAGTTATTTATAAAACTTGATAATCTCAAAATCGAGTTATGTGAAAAACTCAATAATCTCAAAATCGAGTTATATGTGTATTTTTAAGTGGAACTCGACATTAGTAAGTTCGAGTTTCACTTAAATTTTGAAAAAAAATTTAGTGGCAAAATATGCATGGAACTCGACATTGCTAATGTTGAGTTCCACCTGTTACTCAACTTTGTTAAAATAGAATTTTTTTTTAAGAGCATTTTGTTAAATAATTTCAAAACATTGGCATTTTATTGCATAATTTGTAAATTAGGAACAAATATCCATTTTCCATTTGACCCGTTAAACAAGATGACTTATACTTAACCACATTAGGTGTACGTTTGGCTCCAAATTAAAAAACCAGTTTATTTTACTATTCAGCTTATTTTTGCTACTATTTATGGGCTTCACTGTACTTTTTGGTACTATTTATGAGTTTTACTGTACTATTTCAGCTAAATTTTAACTTTATCTACAGTACTTTGAGCAAAAAGTTTTCAGTTTCAGCAAAATAAGTAGATCCCAAACAGACTCTGGATAATCAATTGTGGCCTTGTAAATATTTGGGGATTCCCAAAGGTGGCGTCTGAGTCTTCTTACACTCTAATGGTATGTATAAATATAATTTTAAGCAAAATTTCAATTTGAGGTGATGCTTCCATCTCATCGCTTTCCAATAAGATTTATAAATAAATCCAATAGGAATCCAGATCATGAATTAAAGATGATAACTAACAAAAGAAAAAATAGGTAGAAAAAGGACCAAAACAAAGATTTTGAACACAAAAATAACACAAAATCTACATGTTGGTTTCAATTCTGCCTCTTGCCAAGTGTTAGGCCGACTCTTGGCCCAGGTCTAAGCAAGGTTTTCAGACCCGGACCGGACTGTACGGTCCAACCCGATTAGAAAAGTGGCTAAACCGTACGGTTCTATGAACTGTGGTCGGTTTTTGCGATTCACATAGTTTAATTTTTTTTAGATCTGGAACTCATTTGTAAGGAAAGAAAACAGAGAAGAAGAAAAAAAGGAAGAAGACGACGACAAAGCAGGGGTGGCGCCACGAAGCAGCTTATTCTTTGTCCGTCTCTGCTACTCTGTAATGACTTAATATCTCTCTTTTTTTGGCTGAACACTCTTCTTCTCTGTGCGTGTCTAGTCTCCACTACTCTGTAATGACTTAATATGTAAGAAATAGACTTTGCAGCAGAATTTAAATAATCGATTTTTTCCGGCATACCTCTCTTGGCCTAAACCGACAATCACCCAGGAACTTTGAGGTTGTTCTACGCTGTCCAGAGCCAGCCTCCACGCAGACCAGCTATCCAAACACGTTTTGAATTCCAGTTTGTGTAACCCACTAACCAAAAACGTTTCTCCGACGGTGTTGCACACTACTAGAGTGACACAAACATAACCCACAACTTACGAGCCTCACAACACTCAATAAACACTATGAGAAATGCAGAATTCGTCCACTGTTCAATGGGTACCATTCTTAGTGTTTATATACACACCACTTCATTAATATTGAGTGGGATAGTGGACTTAGTGGGGTAGTGTAACGGTCTAATACCATTACTCCTAGATGTTACAATCTGAGGCAAATAGAGGGACATGCTCACATTGGGTGACTGTCCATATTCTTTCAATTTCTAACATCTCCCACTCATCCACTGTGGGCATGACCTTATTATCCATCTCTCAATGTGTTTCTCAGTGCGTTCATACTGGCAAATAGATTGTGCGATCGCCGAGCACACTTAAAAAACATATTTGGGAGCACTATACTAAATCTTATACCAAGACCAGCATAGTAACATCCCTAAAGTGTCTCATTATGCCCTAGACATGCATTAACACATCGAATCAAGCATCTCTAACCCCTCTTGAGTTCAATACTCAGACTTATGCTTGATCCATCATAACTATCTAAATGTATTCACGATTATTTCGCTACCATAAGCGCTATAACCTGTCGACAGTGAGCACAAATATAAGGATGGGTTACAAAAATAGTCTTCCCTTTGCACTTATGTCTTTTAACTTTGGTCCAATCGCTTTCCCAGCAATGTCCCTTTAGACCGAATCCAACATGGCCATAGGTAACATGCCAAAGTAGCAGACATCAAAACCTCAGCTTCAAGACATAATCAAAAGTAACAAGGGCATAAGTAGGATCTTAATGAAAGATCCATGGGACTCACACGGTGAAGAAGCAGGGATTTATTCTCTCACCTCCGCTTTTGGTCAAGCAAGCACATGTAGTATGAAATACATGCTACGGTGGAGTTCTCTTAAGTAAGAGCGTATATCTTAACTCAATACACCGTACAAATCTTAGTCTAGTCACTACTCAAGCGCCTAACTCGAGTCCTTTATTCGCTTGCCATCTCAGGCATCAAATAAGGTCTCGCATCTGGCTAACCACAGGCTACATGGATCATGGGCTATCCATGTATGGTCTAATCAAGATAAATATATTATAGACCTCATCTTAGTCGCAACTAAGACGACATTTGTTTGTGTCAACTATCTATATATGCTACATAAGCATTGAATGACACAATGTCTCATCTCTGCTCACTACTCAAGTGCCAGAGGTGATCACTCGTGTGAGTGAGACGACCTAAGCTTGTCGACATACCTTTCATACCACAAAACTCATCATATGGTATGTGTGTGTATACATACATATTATTATTAACTGAATAACATCATATGTATTTAAAACAAAATATCCCAAAAGAGTACAATAAATGGTAACTAAAAACAACATATCATCATATTCTACCTAGCCCTAAACTCCTAACATGAGCTTGAAAGGCATCCCTTCCTATAGGCTTTGTAAGAGGATCAACAATCATGAGGCTTGTAGAAATGTGTTTTAGAACCACTTTATTATGAGCAATCATGTCTCGAATGTAGTGATATCGTATATCAATGTGTTTGGTTCTACCATGATACTTAGAATCTTTAGCATAGGCAAATGCTGCCATGCTATCACAATGTACTGTAACGGGATCCGAGGCATCCTTAACAACCTCAAGATTCTGAAAGAACCTCATCAACCAAACTGCTTCCTGAACAGCTGTTGAACATGCTACATACTCTGCTTCCATAGTTGATAATGCTATACAGGGTTGTTTCTTGCTACTCCAAGTGATGGCGCCATTATTTAGCAAGAAAGTATATCCAGATGTAGATTTGTGTTCATCTAGGTCACTACCCCAATCAGCATCACTATAGCCAATCATACGCAAATCTGAACCCTGATAACAAAGGACGTAGTCCGCTGTCCCTTTTAGATACCTTAATATCCTCTTGACAGCTTTCCAATGAGCAAGTCCTGGATTAGACTGAAATATGCTGACTAATCCAACAGCATAACATATATCGGGCTGAGTACACATCATTGCATACATCAAGCTTCCAACTGCATTAGCATAAGGAACACGAACCATCTTTTCTTTTTCATCTTGAGTCTTAGGACACATAACAAGGCTTCAGCTCTCATTTTTTGCAACTGAAGTATCTATGGGTTTGCAATTATGCATTTGGAAATGCTCAAGAACTTTCTTAATGTAGGTTTGTTGTGATAAACCTAAAAGTTTCTTTGAGCGATCCCTAAGGATTTTAACCCCTAGAATATAATCTGCCTCACCCATGTCCTTCATCTCAAAGTTAGAGCACAACCACCCTTTTGTGGCGATAATCATCTCCATTTCATTACCGGCCAATAATATGTCATCGACATACAATGACAAAATAATGAAACTTCCCTTGGATCATTTTACGTAGACACAGTGATCTTCTTCGATCATCGTAAACCCATTTGATAGAACGGCTAGATGAAATCTCAGATACCACTGTCTAGATGACTGCTTTAAACCATATATGGATCGCTTAAGTTTGCACACTTTGTGCTCTTGACCTTTGGTCACAAAGCCAATAGGTTGATCCATATAGATTTCTTTATCTAGTTCTCCATTGACAAAAGCTGTCTTAACGTCCATTTGGTATAATTCCAAATTTAAGTTTGCAACAATGGCCAGAATGAGTCGAACAGAGGCAAACCTCACAACCGGAGAAAAAGTTTCCTCATAGTCAACACCCTCCTTTTGAGTGTATCCTTTTGCCACTAATCGAGCTTTATACCTTTCTATAGACCCATCCGCCTTGCGTTTGATTTTGAGAACCCATTTGTTCCTAATTGCTTTTCGCCCTGACGGTAGGTCTACCAGATCCCAGACCTGATTAGTCCTCATAGACTCAATTTCATCATTCATTGCTTTCATCCACTCATCACTAACAGAAGATGAGAGAGCCTCTTGCACAGTTCTTGGCTCATCATCATCCTGTGAAGCAATCATGAAAGCTTCCCCCTCAATCTCAAAACGACGACGAGGAACATTATCACGGTTGCTTCTACGAGGCTGAGGTTGTTGTGGATCAACTTCTAGTGGTGTGCTCCCACTAGGTTGTGAGTTGCTCCCACTGTCTCTAGGAGTTTCAAGAATTTCTTCCTTGTTCTCTACTAGTCTATTTGGGGTGCCTATCTCTTGATCCATCATTTCATAAAGAGTCAAGTTCTTTTTAACCTCACCTATGTTAGGGATTTCACTTTCAATGAAATCAACATCACGTGACTCCAATTCAGTTATACTTCCATCAGGTTGTTCACCTATCAACACATAGCCTTTGGAATGCTCAGAATACCTTATAAAGATACACTTCTTTCCTAGGCCCCAACTTCCCATATCTATGAGAAGTATTGTGAACATAACCTATTGAACCCCATGGCCGCAAGTTATTCAAGTTAGGTTTCTTGCCAGTCCATAGTTCATAAGGTGTGGAAGATACTGATTTGGAGGGCACTAGGTTAAGTATATAGGCTGCAGTCAAAAGTGCATCCCCCCAATACGAAATCGGTAGGTTAGCTTACGCCATCATTGACCTAACCATTTCTAGCAGTGTTCGATTTCTCATTTCCGCCACACCATTTTGTCGAGGTGTATAAGGCATCGTTAACTGCCTTGCAATTCCCTTTTCATCACAGATCTCCTTAAATTGCTCAGCTAGATACTCACGCCCACGATCAGTTCTGAGAGCCTTAATGCTCTTGTCTAATTGATTCTCAACCAATATCATGTATTGTCTAAAGCAATCTAAAGCCTCAGACTTATGAGAAATCAAATAGACATGACCGTAGTAAAGTCATCTATAAATGTGATGAAGTAGAAACCTCCATGCCTTGCCCTCACATTCATTCGACCACATATGTCAGAGTGGATTAGTTGCAATGGAAAAGATGCCCTTGTGGCTTTTCCAAATGGTTTTCTTTTTTACTTTCCCACAAGACAATGTTCACATGTGGACAAAGTGACCTTAGCGAGATTGCCCATAAGGCCTTCTCTAGCTAACCTAGCCATCCTCTCTAGCCCTATATGACCTAGCCTAGCATGCCATATACTTGAACTATCAGAAGCATTATCAGATGAAGTCAAAAAAACTGAACTATCATTATTATAATATTCAATATCCAAAATTAAAAAACCATTTGAAATAAAACCACAGCCATAATAAACTGTTCCCAAATGCAATAAAACATAATTATTCTCAAAAATAAACCGGAGACCAAGTCTTAACAAAGTAACTACGGAAAGTAAGTTCCTCCGGATCTCTGGAGCATACAGTACGTCATGGAGTAACAGAGTGCGACCACCTCGCAATTCTAGCTTGTAGGTACCAATTCCAAGTACCTCCATGCTAGCTCCGTTTCCCACTTTGATGTCTCTACTGCCAACAGGAATCTGGCGGTACTCCACAAATCCCACTCTATTTCTTGCTACATGTTCTGTTGCTGCTGAGTCTACAGTCCACATAGAAGCAGAATTAGCAACAAGGACATGACTAGTTACAAAAACATGGTGAGATGTAGGATTAGGTGTTACCTTTTTTGGCTCAGTGCAATCACGAGCAAAATGTCCTTTCTTTTCACAATTATAACAAGTCAACTTAGACTTGTCCTTCTTTGCGTGCTTTCCTCTAGTATTGCGCTTGACAAACTTAGCCTTTGCAGGCAGTGGCCCAGTTGGTCTCTCTTGTCCAGGAGCGTAATCAGGTTGCTTGCGTTTAGGCCTAGATGCCTTACGCGAGCTAGTCTCAGCCATGTGCACAGAACTAATCGGCTTGGTTGCTTCAAGGCGCTCAGCTTCAAGTTCCAAGTGACGAACCACATCATCAAATGTTTTGATGTTCTCATTATGTGTCAAGTTTTGACACATCATCTCCCATGAACTTGGTAGTGAACGAATTACTGCCTGGACTTGTTGTTCATCAGTAAGATTGTTTCCAGCTGATTTGAGCTCTCGAATCATGGAGGACATCACCCTAAGATGTTGCTTCATCGTATGTTTAGAGCGCATCTTATATGAATCAAATTTCATTGTTAAGCCACGCAATCTAGTGGCTGACGTCCCTCCATATCTAGCTTTAGAGCTTTCCACATGTCTTGTGCAGTTGTATACTGCTCAAATTCACCAATCAAGTCGTTGTGCATGCTGCTCAGCATTGTAAAGTGCACACACAAATCCTTCTTGCGCCAACTTTCATAGGCAGTAAGATCACGTTAGTGTTGCTCAGTGCTTCCCTCATCGAGTTTACTCAACGAATGAGTTAAAGTCTCTAGGACTTCTTGCTCATTCAGCACATACTGGATTTTGCGGTGCCAAATATTGTAATTTTCACCATCCAATTTCTCTCCTTTATTGAGATCAGCAACTATACCTTTAGAAGCCATTTCACTACAAAATTTCATAAATGGGACATTACACACACATTTCAAAAATTTTGACGTTCGATCTAAAATAAACTTAGATAATCAACACACATCGCAAGATCGAAAATTTGTTAAGCTTCCTAATCATCTCTTGCGCCACTAGTGTTTATTACTAAGCTTAATTTTAATATATTCGTGCAAAATTATGTATGAGAGATAACACAACTCAACCATACTCCCACTATTCCATATTTCAATTCTAAACATATTTACAAAATATATGTATTAAAAATAATTCACCAATATTATCAATTAACTATTAAGCCAAACAAGCTATCACAATTTAAACTTATGAGAACAATTCATATAGACATTTCATTATTTCACTAAGAAATAATTATTTCTTTGTCGCATTACATATAATATTTAATGTTGTGTTAATATATATATATATATATATTTAATACCATATTCCACTAAGAAATAATAATGGAATTAAATAATTTGCAAAATTAAATAAATTCCATTTCATTTATACCTTATACGTTTCATGAGAAATAAATATTAGACTTATATAGTATAAGTTTCAATGAAATAATTGGATAGATTTAATACAATTTTAATCCAAATAAATTATTGTAAATATATCATTGACCATTATATTGAGTTGGTCACGTACTTACACAGTTACGTCTTTTAAATAATGCTGAAACAAATAAAACAGGCTCAATATGCGTAAAACAAAAAAAAGAATCACACAGGATCCTAAATGTACTGATCACAACCAACACTTGTGATACGTGGGACCCTTTTATTTTATTTTATTTTTTCTTTTGGTTCTAGCCCTTTTGGC
Organism: Quercus suber; assembly: GCF_002906115.3. Classification (NCBI taxonomy): domain Eukaryota; kingdom Viridiplantae; phylum Streptophyta; class Magnoliopsida; order Fagales; family Fagaceae; genus Quercus; species Quercus suber. Next base: position 10,023 of record NW_027069496.1, on the reverse strand, counting down.
AAGTGGCATACTCGTGATGCCTAAAAGAGGTTGTATTTTTTTTTTTTTTACTATCACTCTTAGCCCACGTGACCTGCAAGTTGTCTTCAACTTTGTTCTTTCAATTTCTTTCAGCCAAAAATCGAGCTTCAGACATGAAACTCAAAATTTTATATCTTCTTCATTTTAAGTCCATTTTTAACGTACCATATACCGATTTAAAGCTTATAACATATAGATTCATAATATGAAATTATATTTTGTAAAAAGAAATCATATAAGAGCAGTTTTGTTCTTAAAGTTTCGGTGTTCTAAATTTTGTTAAACTATATCTCATGGCACACTTAGAGATTTGCTATGAAACTTAAGGTAGATATTAATATATGTAATATAAACAACATATATTAATTTCAAGGCACGAAATGCTCAGAATCAAAACTTGCCATTGAAGGCCATGTGAGGTGCATAGAAATTCAAAACATATCTTAGAAGCATAAAATGTGTTAAGAACTAATCATATATGCCTATGACATTGAGAACAACCTATAATTGCGCTCTGATACCAATGTAAGAAGTAGACTTTGCTGCGGAATTTGAATAATCGGTTTTTTCCGGCATACCTCTCTTGGCCTAAACCAACGATCACCCAGGAACTTTGAGGTTGTTCTACGCTGTCCAGAGCCAGCCTCCACACAGACTAGCTATCCAAACACGTTTTGAATTCCAGTTTGTGTAACCCACTAACCAAAAACGTTTCTCCGACAGTATTACACATTACTAGAGTGATGCAAACATAACCCACAACCTAAGAGCTTCACAACACTCAATAAACACTATGAGAAATGCAGAATTCATCCACTATTCAATGGGTACCATTCTTGGTGTTTATATACACACCACTCCATTAATATTGAGTGGGATAGTGGGATAGTGGACTTAGTGGGGTAGTATAACGGTCTAATACTATTACTCCTAGATGTTACAATCTGAGACAAATAAAGGGACATACTCACATTGGGTGACTGTCCATATTCTTTCAATTTCTAACATAATACCCTCTCCTTTTTTTGCTAAACGTATGTGGTTTCTCACTTTCTCTTTCTTTGCTTTGTTTGTTTGTTTTTTTTTTTTTTTTTGAAGTTTCCTAACCTCTCCACATGATTACTGACAGCATTGGAAATATGGAAAACTTTTAATTTTTGAATAAAAGATGAACCGACTCCTTACTTCTTTTTAGCTTTGGCCTTTGAGCCCAATGTGACGTGACTTAGGCTGCGTTTGTTTTGGGTGAAAAGCATTTCCGAAAATGCTTTTCAGTATTTACGGGTGTTTGGTTGCGCACGGAAAATCAATTTTCTGGAAATTAATTTCAGTTGACCAATGGTCAAGGCTGAAAATCAATTCCCCTTCCATTTTCACTTCAAATCCAATTTTTCGAAAAAGAGAAACAGAGCACGAAGAGAGAGAGAGAGAGAGAGAGAGAGAAGGAAGAAACGAAGAGCCCAGATCGAAGAGAGAGAGCCCAGCTCGCCGGTGCGAGTTTGCCGGTGAACCCATCTTCACGATCGCCACGACCCACCGATCTTCGAACCAGAGCCGGCGACCCACGAACCCAAAGCCCAAAGCGTTCGACCCAGACATTCGATCCATCGCCTTCGACTTTCGACCGACGACCCAGACCTTCAACGACCCAGACCTTCGACCCAGATGTCGTCGTCGACCCAGATCTCGTCGTCGACCCATCGCCGAGACCCAGACCCAGACCCATCTCAGTTTTGTTTTTTTAAAGTTTGATTGTTGTTGTTGTTGTTGTTGTTGCCGGAATCAATTTGTTGTTGTTGTTGCCGGAATTTGCTGTTGTTATTGCCAGAATCAATTTGTTGTTGTTGTTGTTGTTGTTGTTGTTGTTGTTGTTGTTGTGTTGTTATTGCCGGAATTTGTTGTTGAATTGGCTGTGATGTTGAAATTTTTTGTAATAAAATTTGTTTGGATGCTGAGAAAATGTGAAAAAATTGTAGGAAAATAGCATTTTCCTAATAAAACCAAACACATGAAAATATTTTCCACAACAATTTTCATAATACAACCAAACACTTAAAAATATTTTCGTTTTCCGGAAAATAGCATTTCCGGAAAATACCTATTTTCCGGAAAATATTTTACGGGAACCAAACGGACCCTTAATGTACATGTATTGCCAGATTGCCATTGTATTGCAACAAATTTATATTTAGAACTATGCTAATATTACAACATTTTAAACCATTTTTCTCATAATTTGTCGTGTGAAGAGTTGTGAGTGGTGAAAATATGAACCCACATATACTCACAATTTTTTTCACCACTTACAACTTATCATATAACGAGTTGTGACAAAAGTTATAGCAAAAGTTGTGTGAAATATTAAAATACTTGCTATAATATTTAAAGTTTTTTTTTTGAAATAGATATACTTATACTTATAATTATAAATTATTAAATTATTATTTTAATTTTTAAATTATTAGATGATTTAAATATTTTATTTTATTTGAGGTAAGTGTCCTTCTTATTACTATATTATAATAATTATTAAATTGTTATTATTATCATTATTATTACTATTATCACAAGTTTTACTAATTAACATGTAAATAAATAAAGATATACTCTATTTATATTTGCTTAGGATTTGACATTTCTTATTTGTCTTGTGAAAGTTACGATATAAAAAATATTTGAATGATAGATCTCTATATTAAATTAGACTATTTTAGTTAATTTCTCTATTTTTATTAATTTAATGTTTTTATTTATATTTAAAATAATTATTAAATTAATTATGATGTCATCACGATTTGACCTCGGTCTAACCTCGGTTCGACCTCAAAAATCTTGAACCTCTTCTTTTTACGGTTCAATGAACGGTCCGAGTCTGAAAACCATAGGTCTAAGGACTCATTAATAAGGTCTTAAAATTTTATATTTTATGATTAAAAAAAAAACGTAAAATTCTTTGATATCTATATTTTAGGGTCATTAGGCAATTTTAGGTATACACCACTGTAAATTTATTTTAAAAACTTTCTCCCCTCTCCCCGTGTGTGTGTGTTAAAAATACTTAGTATTTTCAACAAAAAAAAAAATATTTTAGGGTCATTATCTTTTTTTTCTTTTTCTTTTTTGAGAAAGAGGGTCATTGTCAATTTAATCCTACATTTTGCTAGCATTTGATTTATGTTATTTTTAATTTATAGTCAACTTGCAGTTAATAAGTTGACAGCAAGGATCATATTAACTGCAAATTTAAAATAATATTGACTAAATTAACTACTACCAAGATTTATAGACCAAATTGATAATGACCTCATATTGGTATTTTTGCCAAAAAAAAAAACCATTGTCAAAAAAAAAAAAAAAAACACCATTGTGTTGTGCATTCTTTTTCTCACCTCTTAAAGGTTCCAAAATATTCATCCAATAGAAACATAATCCATTGGAACTCAAAATTTTTTCACTAAAAGAAAAGGTTGTAAATATGGCAAATCATCGTTAACAATTAATTCTCCTAATAGCCTGAAATTTTCATTTTTGTAAACCAATCTTCTAGTTGATAAATTGTCTATATTGACCACCCACTCTTCATATGACCACACACCAAAACCCCAATTTCATCGTTACACTTAAAGATCCTAATGATTTTTCTGCCGTAGGTTGGGGGATTTTTGCTTATCATTTGATCTCCTAATACAAAACTTGAGTTGTTATTATTACTATTCAAGGAAAGGGTAAAAGATCATATTTTAGCTATCTTTTACATTATGTCGTTAATACATGTATATCAACCTTTTGAGAAATATGTGGGTATTAAGATTTTATAAAATCTTTGCTATAAACTGATGTATCACTTTATGAGCTCTCATGTGCTTTTCAGTTTTTTTATCAAGCACATATTCCACATGCCAATTGCCAAATACCAAGAAATTGGGGCAGTATGATCATATTGTAGAACAAATCATCAACTACCGCAAAACAAAGTAAAATAATGTTTTGTAGCAATTCATCTGGTTCCAATGGTAAAATGCAATATCATACAACAAAAATTTTGATTTGATATACACTATTTATAAGAGAAGCAATCAATTAATATATATATGTATATATATATATCTTTTAAATGTGCTTCAATCCAAGTACATTTTGGCAAAATACTCCTGCAACCATTTGGCTTCCACTTGCAACCCAGAATCCCTCAATGCATTCATTGATGATCGATAAAGCCTCCCATCTAATCGTGTTCCTTCAGATTTCATATCCCGTAAAAGCTTCACCAACTCATCGATCTGACTACTCCTTGAAAAAACTCCAACCATAATTCCAGCCATGACCTTGTCAATTTCACCCCCATTGATCCTAAACTCATTGTAATATCTCAGGCACGTCTCAAACTCCTTGGCTTTACTGTAAGCACTAATAACACTAGTGTAACTAACCTTATCTGGTGCAACCTTTCTTCGCTTAATCTCCTTCCACAGCTTCTCAACCTGCCTTAAATTATTGGCCGTTCCATGCATTTTCATCAAAGAATTGTAAATCCAAACATTTGGTTCACACCCTCTTTCTTTCATCTTGGCCAAAAGCCTCATTGCATCTTTGGCCTCCCCGTTTTGCCATACATTACAATCATGCTAGAATAAGCCACAACACACTTATCAAACCCCTTTTGTTCCATCTCTGAAAATAACATCTCAACTTTCGAATAGAGCCCAAGATGACAATATGCATTTATAACCGAGGAGTATGCAACTTGTCCTGGTTCACATCCCTGAGAAATTAGCTCTTTGTATACCTTAACTGCAGCTAGAAATCCTCTTTTCTTTGAGAAGCTATTGACAATTGCACAGAATATACAATCAGAAATTCTTAACTTTGAAATTTTCATTGCTTTAACAATTTCAAGTGTCTTCTCCATTAGTTCTTCTTCCACATACATCAACACTAGTTTTAAGTACAGCCCCGGATCTCTCAACATTTGTTTGCTTTTCCCTTCTTCGAAAAGATCTTCGGCCACCTTTACTTCTGGCAAGCTTGCATAAGAACAAATCAAAGAAGAGTAAACTGAAGAATTCTTGGAAATTCCTTTCCTTGTCATTTCTTTGAAGTATTCAAGAGCTTCAAAAGCTCTCTCTTCTGACCCATTTCCTAGGGACTCAATAGTCCATATATACGAATGAAAAATGTAGAACTAAAATCTATTGTACTATTTCTAATTCCAAAATTGAACCACTTTTTCAGAATCACCAAGTCTCATATAAGCTTCCATGATATGGCAAGAACATTCAGAATCCGGAACAACTCCCGTAGATCTCATTTTCCCAAATGCTACAATGGTGCTTCTATAGATATGAAGCTTGTTGTAGCCTCTTATTGCAGAACCACCAAGGCCANACCATCCATTAAATTCAGCGGAACCTTGAATTCCGCTAAATTCAGCAAAGAATAAGCATTTAACCAAATCACACTCATCATCTGATTGTACAGCCACAAACCCATTTGAGGTTATTGCCAGTACTGTATTTAATGCCATAAAAGCCATTGAAAAAACCCAATCCCAATTCAGCATTGGCTGCCTCAGGTCATGTTTGATGCAAAAATTACAAAAGTATTACATAGATCCTAAGAGAGAGAGAGAGAACATACTTTGCTGCAATAGTCTTAATGTGCTTAGCCATTCGAAAAACATGCTCCTCGGATTCAATCACATTGGGACCAGCTAACAAGAAAAACGGGTCTGCTGCCTGTTGAGATAATAACACATTCACAAACACACATTAGATCATATATTCATCCAAATCCCAAATGCATAATAGTCCATGAATGACACAAATAGTTAAAGAAAGAAGAAAACTTTTTTCAACAAATTCAAACCTTGAGCTGGTTAAAGAGCAGTGCTGATGATTCCATCTGGACCCAGATGACAATTTCAAATCTGCATGCAAGAATTTGGTTTCAAACTACATATTTTTGACACCCAACAAATAGAAAGAGGAAATGAATTAAGAAAAACCAAAAACAAAATTCCTACATACATTTTCTCAGCAACCAAACGAAAGATCTGACTGGAAAAATGAGTTGAGTGACCGAGTGGAAGTGTTTTGTATTGTGAATGCTGTAAATGCTTCAGAGTACCGACACAAAAAGTGAAAAGATGATAAATCTTTGGAAAAATTCCATTATTATACCCGAGGTTTCGGCTAATACCAACTAGATCCAAAAAATATCAAAATTGACAATTTGGTCCCTAACACAGTTTGCCCTGTTACTCATTTTCTCCAAATTTCTGTGACCTCTTTTCTCAGGTCTCTGCTCTCTCTCTCTAAACCGAACCACTCTGACTCTCCATTGACTCACTCTTTAACTGTTTGGTGGTGGTGGGTTCCGATATGGGGTGGGTTGGCTGGGTTATGGCATGGACGAGTGTGGATAGAAGCACAGAGGGAAGACAGCAATGGAGAGGGAAGAGAGAGTGTCACACAGAAGAGAGCAACGAAGAGGGAAAAGAAGAGAGTCACAGAGAGGAGACAAACTAACGGTGTTAGTGGCCAAGTTCTCCCTTTTAGAGGATTAAATTGATAAGTTTTGTAATATTTTGAACTTAATTAATATTTACCCCAATTTCAGTATATGTTAATAGAATTTACTTTTTTTTTTTTTTTGAGAAAAATGATAAATCTTTTATTAGTATATAGAAAGATGATAAATTCAAAAGCTCAAACTGCCGACCTATTAAAAAATGTTATGTCAACAATATTTTATAGTAATTTTTTAATAAATTTTAAGTAGTACGTTGTTAATAGTTATTATTGTTAGTGGTTGTTATTGAATAAAAAAGTAATTTCAATAATGATTTATTGTGAAATTATTCTAGACGTAATAGATGACTTTGTTGGAAAATTCAAGAGATGTCAAGTGTCAACTAGTCAAGTATAAGACTTTTGAAAAAAATAAAATAAAATAAAATTAGTACCCATATTTAGGGTTAGTTTCAATTTGATTTTTTTTTTTTTCACAATTATTTGGTCCTTGTAGTTAGGGATGTGTTTGGATAGGTTTAGAGGGTTTTTTCAACCCAACTTGATCTTGTTGGGTTAAGTAACTGAAATTTTCAACCAAACCCAACACATTACAAATGTAATAATCGATGCAACCAACCACATAAGTTGGGTTGGGATGAGTTGTTGAGTTGTGCGTATATATGTTTTATATCTTGTAGAACAATTGGGTTTTCATAAATTATTTATACACTATTTTTAATTAAATTATTACAATTTAAATTATATTACAATTTTCTAAATTCATCAAACTAATTCTCAAAATTTAAAACAAATCAAACTATAAAATTATAATAAGGATAATAAAATAAACTTAAATATATGTTGGGTCGGTGTTTAAATGGGTTTAAAAATATATCGAACCAAACCCTATTTGACCTAAGGCTTAAAACAAAATTCAAACCCAACTTAACCCATGAAAACCAACCAAAGGCATTGGGTTGGATGAGACTGGGTCGGTTTCGTTGAATTGGTGGGTTTGATGCATACCCCTAACTGTTATTTTAGTAAAATAAAATGATAATGTGTTGATTAATCATAGGATGCTCCTTGGTATACACATGACTAATAAAATAATAAAGAAACTAATCCACTTCAGTAAGGCAAATAAGAATTTTAAAAATAAACTCAAGGTTCCCTTTTTATTTTCTTTTACTTTCTTGGGAATCAAACACAACTCTAATTGACTATCAAGGATGGGTGCTGACATGTAAGTATTAGACATATGCTACAGAGGGCAATTCTCTACACATGCAGGGTCTTGTGGTGGTCAAATTGCTTTGTATCATTGCATGGTCCATATGTCGATTTTCTTTTCGATGAACCATATGGCGATTTTCTATTATTCTTTCAAAAGGAGTATATATTAAGGAAGTATAGTCATGGAAAAGGTGATCTATTCTTTTATGCTGAACCGAGAGTTAGTCTTGATAATGGCATAATGCTCTGCACTTAATTACTATTAACTAGTGATGCAGTTCTTCTCAAAAAAACAAAAAAACAAAAAAAAAGACATTTTTTAGATAGAGTTTTAACATGTGATGTTTGCTTTTAATGATTGTTAAAACATCAATTGATTTTTAGTGCAGACTGGAATTGAATCCTAGATTTTTTATTCGACAACAAAAACTTTAATGGTTGAGTTAATTGGAACTCATCAAAAAAATATAAAAACTAGACATTTAGTTGGTAGAGAATGACATTAGTTGATCATAATTCTATTTTGCTAAACATTGTGTAATATTTGTTCTTGCTCATTTTATTTTGTGGAGATCATATATAGCAACTATACTCAACGAAAAGTGATATTTTACATTGAGGTTTTTTCTTTTCTTATTTCTTTTGACCTATAAATTAGATCAAATGTAAAATAATATATTTTGCTTGACAGGAGTGGTTTTATATATTTTGGGGCCTAAAGCGAAAATTAAAATAAAGAATTCCAGTGATATTAACAAAAAAATAGTTTGAGCTTTTTTGGGGGATTTTTATGTTTTGTTGAGAGAGAAAGAGAAAGGGAGAAAGATTTGAGTTTCTAGGTCACAAGGAATTTATCTTTTCTATTTTTATATTCCTTGTATAATTCATTGGCCTCCTTTTCTTTTTTCTTTTTTTTTTTTCCTCTCTCTAACATGTTTTTTCACTTTTTTTTTTAGTTATATTTTTAGCCTCCTTTTCCCAATTTTTTTTTCTACGTTTGTTTTCCTTATTTTTTGGATTTAAGTTGGGGTTTAAATTTTATTCATTTTATATAATTAACAATTTTTTTTGGGAAATCAAATAACTAACTTAATTGGATAAAATTTGGGAGCCTTAGGCAGTTGTCTAACCTGCCTAAGACCAGAGTTGGCATTGTTACTTGAATCATAACTTCCGCAGTTGCTATCAACGCTGAACATGTTCTTAACGTGGTGTCTCTTTTATGAAAATTGGCTGTGAAATTATCAAACAATCCTTTTTTTTTTCTTGTTTTAATAAAGGGTAGTTTCACTGGCACAATAGGATAGCCAGAACTTCAAAAGAAAAAAAAAAATTATAAATATAATTTTTCAATAAAGGTTAGTTTATTCTTTATGAACTTCAAAAGAATACATGGAGAATTTTGATTCGTATAGTATAAAGCAGAGCACAAAAAGTAGTACAAAAATTTGTATCCATAACAATCTATAAGGAATTCAAATTATTCTATTCTAAATTTACTTGAAAAATCAATATAATTAGATAAATTTTATGTAGTTAGTGAAATTTCTAAACAACGTGCATACCCTTGTTGGCAAAATATTATCTAGGATATAACTCAGTAATTGAAACCTTGTTGTCAGTTATGTTGGAACCATTGTCTTGTTGCAATAATGTGGCTGGTATAACATTTGTCCGCATGAAACTTGCAGGTTGTGTCGGTAGAGGGAGAGCAATAGAATTGCTATTCATCATGAGACCAACTGAAGCCATGTTTGGTCTATCATCTACATTTTCTTGAACACATAGTAGCCCAATGTGTATACATCTCAATATTTCAGTTATTGGACTATCGCTCAATGTGGGATCTATGAGAATAGAAACTGATAAGGTCTAAGGGATCAGTGGGCTGAAAAGTCTTCGAATGCCGCCGATCTTGAAGGCCAAGTCCTGAAAACACCAAATTCAATCAGAAGAAGACCGGTGGAGGCCGGTCTGGGGTCCTCCGATGGTAAAGTCAGTGATTTTGAGTAGAAAGAAAAGACTTCAAAGACTTTAACAATTTTTTTATCTAGAATTCTCAAAGAGAGTCAAGGTCCCCCTTACCTCTGCGTAGAAGGGTCTTTATATAGTGTTAGGAATCAGTTATTTCTCTAATCGTCGCAGAGCTTGGAGGATTCAGAGGGTAACTTCCATAACTGCCATGGGAGTCACCTCATCGGGACCTGTGTTGAGATCCAAACAGTATGACTCTTCAACGTGATTCTTGGTTGGA
>NW_027069495.1:2280510-2307166 GCF_002906115.3 Quercus suber | reverse complement strand
GAACAAAGACGTACTGAACCTCCATGCAAAAGAAACAAACAAAAAAAGAAAAGGAAAAATCGCATTTCTCTCCGTTATATATATTTCAGAAACACAAACCTGAATGTTGCGACGCCGATGATAATCGGCGTCTTCTCTATCTTCAACGAAGACCAGAGAGAGGAGATTCAAATTCTCTTCAATTCAATTACGTTATAGTACACACACTTCGCTACTAAACAATGCAAAACGATCGCCTGAGTCCCGGAGATTTTTTTTTTCACCGGGGACGACGGTAGATTTGGCGGAGAAACAGTGTGTTTTTTTTTTTTTCTATGTGGAAATGTGAGATTTTGCCGGCGAGCTTAGGAATCGGAAACGCTAAAGCTAAAAACAAGCCTTTTTCTGTTTTGAATAACCGCGCGTCGTCTTTCCTTTATAAACGGGGGCTTGGTTCTTGCTTTTTATGTTTGCCACGTGTTGGTTATCTATTGGCTTCGGTGCCCATTGGTTTGTTTGGTCCGTTACGAGTTGAAGCGGGATTGGAGAATGTGAAAAAACGACAGCGTTTTGTTGCGGACCTGGCAATGTTTATGTTGCACCGGACAAATTATACAGTTTGTTTAGTGTTAATTACGACATCAGTAACAGCTAGGAGTATATTATAGGCGTTCACGGAGCAATTTGGCAGCTTATGCAAAATCCTTTTGTAGGTGGGGACTGAGGGGATTGTGGCTAATTTGGGAAGGTGAAAGTGGGGATTGGAAGCTCTTTTTTTTTAGAGCATTCGTATTAAAAGGTGGGAGAAAATTTAGCTAATAACTTGAAATATAACTAGCCTCTGAGCACGCGTTCATGTGCATGCTCAGAGGTGTAGGTGTGCTCAGAGGCGTAGGTGTGCTCAGCGGCTCTTTTATTTTTTGGGTAAAATTAATAATTTGTATTTATTATAATTTGGGATTTTTACTTTTTCCAATAAAAAAAAACTAAGGGTGTAATGAATTTTTTTCAAATTGAAAAAAAAAAAAAAAAAAAAAAAAGGATAGAGAAAACAAATACATCGTGATGAAGTAAAAAAAAAAAAGAATACGTGGGGTGAGTTTTGTAGATTGGAGGAGTTTTAAAACTAACAAAAGAGTAATCCTATTTTGTAAGGAGTTAGTGAGTTGAAGTTTTTTTTTTTTTTTTTTTTTTGAGAATCAGTTAATTTTTTTTTTTTTTTTTTTTTTTTTTTTTTTTTTTTTTTTTTTTTTTTTTAAATTCATGGCTTATATATGCAAATATTTATTTTTATATAAGTGCACTGAAAATTCGGTTTCTATTTTTATTTATTTTTTAAAATTTAAGAATGTAGGTTGCTTTTCCCAATTTTGTGTTGTAGTAATCTTGTTCATGAATTCTTGATGAGAATCCAAGCCATTATCATTTTTGTGCTTTTTTTTTTGCTGCGTGCATAGTCATAGAGCCTTTTCAATATTTTTTTTTTTGGATCTGAATTGTATTTGATATTAAGAACTTATTCTTGAGTCTTACACTTGATAGAGTAAATTTGATATGGAAATAGGTTGTAAACCACCCTTAAAAAGCATGGAAACATTCAACAATAGTGATGCTGAGATGGTCTCAGCTTTCAGTTGAGCATTATGAATAAATTAGTTTTCATCAAAATTAAATCAGATACGTGGTTCAAAATTAGATAATAATTATAAACTAATTTGCATTCAATTTGGACTCTAATTGTGCTTTGACTTTAACATTATATATATATATATATATGATTGTTGTAATGAGACCCAAATGACTTCTTCAAGGTTGGATACTGGATATGAAGCAGCCATCCAAAAATGTAGTTGCTTGCTTCTTCTTTTTTAATAGCTAATTTCATCTTTGAATTATGTGTCAAAGTTTAAGTTCATCCACAATCTCAATTATGCCAACTCATGAAGTATTGAAAATGGTTCAATTGCCTACACTTAGCAATAAAATTAACTGTCCGAATCCTATAAATCATGCATCCTTTGAATTCTCAGTAGGAATTAACGTGAATGAGAACTTGAATTGTAAAGTAATTTTGCAAGAGTTCACTCTATTTTTAAAAGGAGACTGAAGTAAGAATAACATTGAAATGCTTCCAACTTTCAAGGATTAAGTTGATACGATTGATAGTGTAAGAGCGAAATTGAACTTCAAATTCTTCAATCATAATTTAAAAACCAAAATCATAATTTGCTTTTCTATTGTTACTTTTTTTATGAGGTGTACGGAGCAACGAGCTCTTTGAGTAACTTCATGATCCTATAGTACATTCTTTCCCAGGCAACATGTACACAGTGATTACTGGGATGAAATTTGAATTTGGGTCAAGACATGCTGAACCCAAGTCAAAGAACCACCAGCTAGCATAATTCTTAGGCTTAACTAGTTTCTTGATTAATGGTTATGTATGCTGTATTGTGTCTAATCCCTGTGCTTTTTCTTGCTTTCAGGAATGGATAACATAAAAAGCCCATTCAAAGGGATTGTAAGTGACTTCAAAGGAAGAATAGCATGCTATAAACAAGATTGGACTGCTGCATTTTGCTGTGGTCCCAGGTTCTTCTTCCCAGACCCCAATTTTTTTTCCTTCTTTCCTTTAATATTTACTTCAGTGGCTTCTTTTAAGGTAATCCCATTTGCATATTTTCCAGGATTTTGGCTCCGACTACCTATATATTCTTTGCTTCTGCACTTCCAGTAATTGCTTTTGGAGAACAACTCAGTAGAGAAACAGGTTGATCATCGTCTTATTTCTGGGTATTAGACCCATATTTATTCCAGTTGGGTCTTTCGTGCTGTCATGGATGTATGGTTTAATTAATTTTCTTTCCCCTCAGATGGAAGTTTGAGCACAGTGGAAACTCTGGCTTCTACTGCTCTTTGTGGTATCGTACACTCAATAATTGGTGGACAGCCGCTTTTGATTTTAGGGGTGGCAGAACCCACAGTTATAATGTACACTTACTTATACAGTTTTGCAAAAGGGCGGGCTGGTCTTGGACAAGCGCTGTTCTTGGCTTGGGCTGGATGGTAACAAGGATGAAATTTCTTTTTCATACTTTAATCTCCAAATTTTTATAAGTTGTAATTTTATAAGAGCAATTTTAACATGTGTAGGGTGTGCATCTGGACAGCTCTCCTACTCTTTCTTTTAGCAATATTCAATGTTTGCACCATCATCAGTAAATTTACAAGGATTGCGGGGGAGCTTTTTGGCATGTTGATTGCAGTTCTTTTCATTCAACAGGCTGTTAAGGTATGTGCTTGAGCAGAAGTAAAACAAAAATGAAGAATAGTCTTATTTCAATGCTAATGAAGGTGACATTCTAGATTATCTTAAGTACTGTGTATTATATTCACAGGGAGTGATAAGTGAATATAAAATTCCTGAAGCTGAAGACGCAACAGCAGAAAAGTATCAATTTCCCTGGCTATATACGAATGGGCTGCTAGGAATTATATTCTCCTTTGGTCTACTCTTTACTTCTTTAAAGAGCAGAAGGGCAAGATCATGGCGGTATGGCACAGGTCTGTGAAGTGATTTTATGAGAATCTTTGCTGCAACAATCTCATCTGAGTGCTGAACTTTTTACCACTAAATGCAGGATGGTTCCGAAGTTGTATTGCAGATTATGGGGTACCTTTGATGGTATTGGTATGGTCAGCGTTGTCATTCAGTGTACCTAGTACAGTTCCTTCTGGAGTTCCCAGGAGGCTTGTTAGTCCTCTTCCTTGGGAGTCTGCATCATTGCAGCATTGGACAGTAATCAAGGTAAAAGAGCCTGTTTTCTCTTGGAGACCATATATATTTGTGTCTGGTTACTGACTAAATCTTGCTTATAAGGTTACATTTGCTATTAGTTAATGCATTACTTTTAACTCCGTTGTACGTAATCAATCCAATAAGCTGTTCATTCATTATTAATGTAGACTATTGTAAATGGATATCTGAGTCTTTATTCTTAAATTATGGAATGTCATAATTTTGATTACAGGATTTGGGGAAGGTGCCACCAGAATACATATTGGCTGCCTTTGTGCCAGCAGTGATGATTGCGGGTCTTTACTTTTTTGACCATAGTGTTGCCTCACAAATGGCGCAACAGAAGGAGTTCAATCTCAAGAACCCACCTGCTTATCACTATGACATCTTGATTCTTGGGATTATGGTATTGTAGTTATTTCTTTTTTCCCCTTTTGGTTGTCACACAAGTAGAAGTAGCTATTGTTTCTGCTTAAATGCTTCTTTAAGATTCACACGTTGCTTTGAATACATAATTTAGACTTTGCTGTGTGGATTAATTGGACTTCCTCCCTCCAATGGGGTACTCCCACAATCTCCCATGCACACCAAGAGTCTAGCTGTTCTCAAGAGACAGGTTGGTTGATGGATTTGCTCCATTCATGGAGGCAAGATAATATGTATGTTGTCTTATACAGTTCAAATTCTGACTGCAGTTGTTTAGAAAGAGAATGGTAAAGAGTGCCAAGGAATGCATGAAGCAAAAAGCTAGCAACTCAGAAATTTATGGCAGGATGCAAGCAGTGTTCATTGAAATTGATGCAACTCCAGCTGTAAGTTTTCTCGTTCTATGCCAGTCAAATATCAAGGCTTACCAGTGATTTTTAGGGGCAAACTGGTAGCTGTCTCATTTTTCTGACAAGAGGCTTTGATGCTCACTTTCTTGAAATAAGTAAATAAGGAAACACTTGAAAAAAAAAAAAAAAAAAAATCCTGACAACTTTTATGCCACAACCTTATGTGGGAACAAGCCACTGATCATGATGATATTGACTGTCATGAGCTCATCCTTTCAAATGTGCTGCAAAGTTGTGGGAGGAAAGTTGTGAGAATAGGAATAGCATTTTGAAATATTGCATCAATTATTTCCTAGCCCCTAATAATGGTAGGACCATTGCAGCCATCAGTAGCGAATGAGCTGAAGGAATTGAAGGACGCAGTCATGAAAGGTGAAGATGGAGGAATCCAAAATGAAAATTTTGATCCTGAAAAGCACATTGATGCTTGCTTGCCTGTCCGGGTTAATGAGCAAAGACTAAGCAACCTAGTACAGTCACTTCTTGTGGCGGCAGCATTATTTGCCATGCCTGTAATAAAAAAGATACCTACATCAGTTCTTTGGGGATATTTTGCCTACATGGCCACAGACAGCCTCCCTGGAAATCAGTTCTGGGAAAGATTGAAGCTGCTCTTCATAACTCCTGGTCGGCGTTACAAGTAAGTGAATTTTTTTCTTCTTTATTTTAAGATTGAATGATTAGGTACTCCATTCATGTTTTCACGCAGACATACTGATTACTTTGCTGGATTTGAAACTATTTTGGACAGGGTTTTGGAAGGAGCACATGCCTCTTTTGTGGAGTCAGTACCATACAAATATATTGCTACATTTACACTTTTCCAGTTGATGTATCTTCTAGTTTGTTTTGGAGTTACATGGATACCCATTGCTGGGATATTGTTCCCCTTGCCATTCTTTCTTCTCATAAGCATCAGACAGCATATTCTCCCCAAGTTGTTTCACCCACTTCACCTTCATGAATTGGATGCGGCTGAGTATGAGGAAATACCTGGAGTTTGGACTCACAGTCATGGAATTTCATTCAAGGTATGAGACCTCACCATGTTTATCTGACTTGCCAGAGACTAAGTTCCTTTCCTGATTATTATTATTATTGTTGTTGTTGTTGTTGTGTTCTGTTGATTTGATCTGAAGTACTGTTTAATGGTTGTTAGGTGATTTTCATTACTTATAAAAAAATGGTTTTTTGGTGATTAAGATGATAAATAACTATAGGTTGTTTGGAAATTAATCTACAAATGAACTAAGTTCACATTTTTCCTAAGTATATTTCGCCAACTTCATTTTATTTAAAAGAATTGAAAAAAAAAAAAAAAAATCCCCTATGCAAATCACTCTAAAAAGACAATGTGGTTTCTGGGCTCAAGTAGCTGCTTTGGTTTATAATTTGTTTGGGGGTTTTAAAAATTTATGAAATTTGGAACTTAACTCATCCCATTTCCTTTGGGGTTTGCTCATGCCCTAAAAAGGAGTGTAAAGAATAACTTGGCTTCTTTTCAGTTTTTGTCAATGACATGCATATAAACCTTGTAGAATCAATAGGGGATGTTAAATTTATAGCTTCAGTTACAGCTTTTGTTATGTTCAACAAAAAGAAAAATTTAGGATCCAATTTGAGCTGCAGACATATGCTCCTGTTTATTAGCTTTGAAGCAACTATTGAATGGGCCTAGAATGAAATGCTGTTTTATGGTGCCAAAAAAAATCTTGTGATTTCTCATTCTGATGTGAGACGTTTGTCATGGTCAATTTAGTTTTTTGCATTTAATCTATGATTTATGATCTATGAGCAGGACAAGGAGCCTAATCAATCTGAAGATAAAGGTAGAGAAGTAGAAATGTGTGATGCCGAGATATTGGATAAGCTGACCACCAGCAGAGGAGAGTTGAAGCTTAGATCTGTAAGCTTCAGTGACAATGTCCTCGCTCAGGCAAGACTCTTTGATTTGCTCCATTTTTAGAGATGTTGACTATGCATGCACTGTAGTGGCTAACCCATCAGACAAATCTAGCTTCCAGAAAACCCAAAAAGAAAAAGAAAAGAAAAGAAAAAAAAGAGTCATTTTGGAAAATACAAATAAAAAGAAATAATTTTCAACCAGTACGCACACAAATATAAGTATTCAAGACGATTCCTTACCTTCTTTGCTTAAAAAAAGGGTTGGGCGACCACTTCATGCAAGGCCTTGTTCAGTGATCTTAGCAGCACACACCTGCTGAGGAACAAGTGCTTGAGGGACTTAGACAGGGGAATAGGGGATGGTGAACTGTAGGCACTCCCTTAGGTGAGTTCAACCATAGCTTAATCTCAACCAACCCCACTGGATTTCCAGTAGTATCAACCAGTGAGTGTCCTGAGAACCAACTTTGGATAATGTACTGCGAGAGAGGATCAAATACACAAGAGTATAAATTTCAAATAATAATGATATACTAACTAAAGATTTTTTTTTTTGGGGTGGTGGAACCAAAGAATTATAATAAAAAAACACTATTCTTCTTCTGGAGTACTTATGATTCTTCATATGAAGTAAACAAATTGAATTTACACTTTCTACTAGGAGTATACTATCCCAAGCCTGCTATGGACATGTAAATGGAAAGAATTAGATGTTCTTAGAGATATTAAGTCTCAATCCTCAAGATCTAAGTATATTATATATACTAGTCTGAGTTCATTGTACTAGGATCTTGTTGTAGTGCGAGCAAAATAGTCATATTTTTATTAGTAGTGTACTTAACTTGGGTTAGTCTACCATACATACCTTTTAATGAGTTTGATGTAATGCACAGAACTTAATATTGAAGATGTAGCAGTGAAAGGGGCTTTCTACTATGTATGTAAGCCTCTAAGGCCAAACCGCTGTATTCTCTTTTTCTCTGTCTACCTACTTTATTTTTTTCTTCATATTTCCCATGTATTTTATCACGAAATCAGGGTCACTACCTCTGGTGTCCACTACCTAATAACTTTCACTTTGTCATAGGACACTATCCACTATCACACCTTAAAATATCAAGTCTAGGGTTTCAAGAGCCTTTCTTTTCTCTTTTGATGCCCCTGCTTGCAATGCTCCTGCCACAAGCGTCTTCATTGCCTTTCAAGCGTAACCCTTTCTAGATTCAAGCCTTCCAACCATTCTTTTGAGTCTCAAATCAAATCATATTAATTGATACATTGTAAGTTGTTCTACACAAAACCATGAAGATCACCACCAGAAGTCCTGCGTGCTCCCAAGATTTTTTTGTGATGTACTTCCACAAGCCTTCAAATGATGACATCTTCTCAATCACATACGTCTCATTTGCATCACTCCTCTCACATGTGCCATGCATCTCATGTGCCAGCTTGCCCATGTGCCTTCTCCAATGTCTACACCGTGTTGTAATCAACTTCTATCACACATCTTCACTAACTTCTATCACGTGTCTTTATCACCTCTTTCTGTCATTTGCATGTCTATGCTTCTACCATGTATCCTACTTTGTAGCTACCACTTGCCCCTTCTCGATCTGTCCTGTATCTTTCATGAATTGTCATAGATTGGTTGTTAACTATAATTAACTAGATTGACTGTTTTTACAACCATAATTTTCTTAAATCGGTCACTTTTCCACTTGATTTTCATAGGTCCTTTTCTTCATTCAGGCTCTCCAAAAAAGGTCCAAATGAATGTTTCAATCAACCAAGGTGGTTTTACTAATTTTGATTTTACTCAAAGGGTACCTGCATTTTTCTTCTACATTTAACCTTAAGCTTTCCTTCTGATCACATGTCTTCATTTGGCTGAGTATCTCAAACCACACTAATTGGTAGCCTTCTATGTTGGTTATCTTTTTGGTCACTTGTCTCTTTCATCTTAAGACTATGTTACCTATGACTAATAACCTTGATTGGATCTCTTTCTAGTCACATGTCTCTATCATACTAGGGTAAGTTCTTTTGGATCATGCTTCTCATCAATAGCCTTCTTAGGTATGATTTGTACTGCACCCAACTACATCAAACTTCGATCACCACGTACATCTGGACTTCATTCCAACTTGTCATCTTGTGCTCAATTTGGTTTTGCCTGATCCACTCCATTTTCAATCCGGTTACACTTTCTTTCCAAAATCAATGTGTTTTTAAGTTCTGCATTAGAGATATCAAGGTCCAATCCTAATTAAAGTCCAAGTTTCTTATATATCCTAGTCTAGGTTCATTATACTAGGATCAACTTGTAGTGCAAGTAATCATGGTACTGCTTATAGTGCAAGTTCTGTAACCCTAGATTAGTGTGGAGCGTAAAGAATAAATGAAGAGTAACTTCAATTAAATAAAATTCAAGCTCCCTCCCAAAAGTTTTTGACATCTCTGTGCTGCAGTCACATATTGCTATGTTCTTGTATAGAATGCTGAATTGGTACTTGAAAAAAAAGAGGAGAGAGAGAGAGAGAGAGAGAGTATTGAGAAAGAACTTCTTCTAGCAAAGTTGATCTATTTTGATGTGTTACTTAGGACCTAGTGGCATGCCATGTATACCTACACTCTCTCGTTTGTGTTGCTGGACTCTTTTCTTTGTCATATGCCCTTTTATTGCTCTTTTGTTCTTGCTTTCTTATGAGATGATAATATACTTTTTGTTTCCCCTTGGGATTTTTATTGTAGTTATGGTGTTTATGGAAATATTTTAAGGATAAAAATAAAAGCAATCTTCAAGTGAAACCCCTCAACATGGAGCCTCTCCAACAATAAAACTACATTTAAGATTCGTACTTTTTCAAGCATTGGTTGCAGTGTGTATTTCATGCATTGATAACCTTCAGTTTGCATGGAAATATGTTGAATGTAGTGAATTTGATTTGTATAAATGTAGATTCACCCTGAGGAAGATGACTCAGATATTGGGAAAGAACCTTTTTTCTAAGCACAGTAAGATGTGGTAATGCTGTTTATGATCAAGTTCAAATGGAGGAAAGGAAGAAACTACCATCTTCTGTCATCCCCTCGTCATAAAGAATATGTGATGCAGAAAGGAAAGAGAAAGGATGGAGGCACAAACTGATGCACAAGAATGATTTTTTTTTTTTTCATTTCTTTTAAAGAATTTTTGTTCAAATCATTTATTTTTTGTCATATATTAGATCTTTGACTCAGAGGTGAGAGAGATAACAGAAGGATATAGGTTATTCATTTTCTTCATGTATTAGATCTTTGACACAGAGGTGAGAGAGATAACAGAAGGATATAGGTTACTTCGGCTAGAAAATCTTTAAATTTGTAATACCAAGAAAAGCAAATCCAAGCACCCCTTCTTTTCCTGTTCTTCTAAGAGCAAGACCTTTATTTATTTTTTTATTTATTTATTTGGTTGGGTAAAAAGATAGAAATTTTAATGGTATTTTTAATTGTTTATTATAAAACTTAATTACAATGATAATTCTCAACTAAAATTGGGTTTAACCAACCTAATAAGAGGCATACTTATTCTTAAAATCCGAATTACAAAGTTTCTTCCCCCACAAAATGATGTTACATAAAACAGGATCTAGGTAACAATGTGAATCGAATTGTATAGTTATAATAAAGATTTCCAAGTTCAAAAAAAAGAAAGAAAAAAAAGAAAAGAAAAGGAAAATCAGAAGCTCGCTTAGAAATAGATAAGGCCCGCTTGATAGATGCTTTTGTATCCGGGTCCAATTACTGGCCTTAATGACACTAATGGGTATCACTGCAGAAGATATAACGTATCTCCTGTGTTCGCTCCACATAATTTTTCACTGCTAGTGGCCTTAGCAGGAATGGATCCCAAAAATGTGGGGGACTCATTTGTGTGAGGACTTACTCGTATTGTGAGAGGCATGCTGCATATGCATGTTGCATAACCAACAATTTTGGCTGAGGTCAAAGATTTACAACACATTATAGTTCGTTGAAAAGCTCTCGTTGTTGAGATTTGTTGGATAGATTATGTACTTTGACAGTATATTTAAGCATAGAAATTCCATTGCATTGACTCCTATGCAAACTTAAAAAAAAAAAAAAAAAAAAAAATCTTTACAATGCTGTCACCTTGACTTGCATGTGAGAACTACTCAACTGCCACCCTTTACACACACACACACACACACACACACACACACTTATATGATACACTCAACTACCATCGTTGAATGATGCTAAAATGAGCAAAAAGCAACATAAAGAAAAGGTCGTTACCATATTGTGACCCACATATCCACCCAAGATCGAAACAAGGCCTTGCATGAAGACAAGGAAATTCCAACTATGAATGTCCTAAAACTACTAGAAATACCCATTAATTTGAGTGCCTTTGCTTTTAGGTTCTTGAGTTTCAACATAACTGACAAAAATAAGATGATCACCGTCTCTAATGACCTCTATACCATCAATTTCAGCTCCACTTATGCTTAGGACTTTAGTGGGAACAATTCCAAATTTCTTAGCACCGATCTCAAGTAGTTCCTGAAAAGTCCCTGGAAGTAACACCAGTTTTCCAGCTAGTTCCTTTTCTGGACAACTAATAGTCACTCTAGCAGAATTACCTCCTTGGTTTCTAGGACTTCTTGTAACAGGGAATAGAATGTCTCTCTCCTCAGTATGAGCAGCGGACATTAAGCCAAATAGCGAGTTGTGGAAATTATTTGACCTACGCCTTGGACGGGATTGGGTCCATGATCCATCTGTTGCACCAGGGAATGAGCCTTCCTGGGATAATGGACACATTGTTGGCTCACTAGTAAATCTCCCAAGGAAACGAGTCCCATTCTGCTTCTCTGGAATTGGAATGATGGATTGAGATTTTGGCTCTCTACTAGATTCGAAAATGGTTTTAATGTCTTCGTGTCCTTGTTGGTCAGCTAGTGTCCTTGGGGTCCAACCATCAGAGTCTGGTTTGTCAATATCAGCACCCTGATCCAAAAGGAACTTGACTATCTCAATGTTGCCTTCACAAACTGCAACATGAAGAGCTGTGGTGGTTCCATCCATCTTAGAACGCGTGACATCTCCTCCATAACGAATTATCTCCTTGAGCAAGTTCAAGTTGTTTTGCTCAGCAGCAGTGCATGCAAATTGACCACTATCTCCAAATTGTAAATTTGCACCACTGTCTAGTAGCAGCTTGATCACCGTTTCATGACCACCCAGCATTGCCTCCCATAGTGGCACATTCCCTTCCGAGTCTGTGTACACGCAAAATTAAATGCATCACTTATGTTACTTATTGAGTCACTCTTATGAATAATCCATGCCTGATATTGACCTTAATTTCAAAAATCCAATGAATTTAAAGGGAACTTAACTCAAAATGCAAATACATTTTGGATGCAATATAAAAATAGAGTTGGGTGTCAACAGGATGCAACTGCACAAGGGCATTAATACATCTCAGCAGTACAGGGTATCAAAATAATTTGTAGTAGTATTAGTGTGTAGAAGACTCAAAACGTAATTTTGAAACACCATTATCTAATAAAAAAGAAGGTGACCTCATGACATGAAAACCCATATCTGATAATGTAAACAATAACACATTGGTATGTGCAGATACTGATAAATTAATCGCAAAAAATTCTATAAATATAGTCAACAGTCATGAACCACTCGATCTATACTTAAAAAGGAAATTTTATTTATTATTTCTCCTAAAATTATTACCCAAAAATTAAATAATAGTGGAAGGAGTTTTCTAAATCATTTAATTTATCATATTTAGGAGGGACAAGAAATGGACTTGTACAGCACCTGGTACGGATTTAAATTACTAGCTCAGTTATGTTCTTATCAACAATCAAGGAATGGAAACCACATACGTGTGTCTTTAGAAGTCATATTTGAAATGTGTGCGTGTGTGCACACCTCCAATCACAAATTAAAGGGTACAAACAGCTGGTTGGATAAAAACATCAGAAGGTCAACATTAACTTCATAAGATATTTTAAACAAAAGAAATGAATCAAAAAAGAATATTTTAAGCTGCTTGACAAAATAGGAAATAGTAAACAAATGAACTACAAATAAAATTCTACCCTTACCATATCAGAAAGTATTGCTAACAACCAATCAAACGCACATGGCATAATAATACAAGCTGATAGTAACATTTCACCCAATTCCCAAATTTAATAAGAAATAAGGAAAAAAATTCACTAAAAAATAAAAAACCCGGGGACAAATCTCTATAGATTTGCACAAGTAGTAAAATATACCTACAAATGTTCCAACAAACAATTATCCATTGGCTTTATGGATGCCATATAAGTTCATTCACATTTGGATTTCTTTATTGGTATTATTATACTAAGGTTCAGTTGAAAATAGAATTCAAATTGGCATTCCAATCGTCAACATGTCACCACATTATTTATCTTAAATTATTAGGAAATTTGTTTAGTTTGAAAAATAAGTTGTGTATAAAATATTGCTCACAAGGGGAGGCAACTTTGCCATGGAGAACAAATTAAAAGACACAGTGAAGCTAAATGATATCAGTACACATTCAATGTATCAAAAAATTGAGAAATATATAAGGAATGCAAGAGAAAGATTTTAAAACTTGGTTTAATGTTAAATTATGTACATCTTAAGAAAACTACCATATTTGCAACCGGATTGCACAAACCAACCTGAAGATGTTTGAGAATGCATTTTGCCTTAAAATTGTTGCAATCTCATTGTCTAGATCTACCTAAACAAAACCTTTTGGGAGGGAAGTAAGGAAGAATGACAGTGGAGCTAAAATTCGGTAAAATATTCATACAATCAATTCTGATTCTTTGAAGCATTCATAACCACTTTTGTGAAATTAAAGAACAAAAGTTACAACAGTCCAATGATTAAAAAAGAGTAAGCAAAACGTAATATGATAACAATGCTGTGTATGTAAGTCAAACACAATTGGCTTAGCTTAGGGGTATATGCAATTGGCTAGAAGGTACCTCTACTATTTGGATTTGCCCTGTAATCAAGTAGTAGAAGCACACAATTCTCACTTCCTTTGGAAGCTGCTACATGCTGATTTTACATAAAACAAGGAAGTAATTTGAGAAAATAAATATTAGCCTTTCCCATTTTAAAAAGTTGCTGAATAAAATAGAAGAAGAAGCATGTCACACACCAGAGCTGTCCTGCCATTGTTGTCTGATTCATTTGGATCCAGGCCCCGTTTCAATAACTGATGCAACAACAAGTTATCTCCCCTAAGAGCAGCAAAGCATAGACTAAGAGGTAGGTCCATTCTACCACGAGCTAGCATGTTCTCTGTCTCCACCAAAACTTCTGACATTATTGGGTCATCAAGGTCTTTCAAATGCTGCCCACCAAGGAAAAAAAAGGCACATAGTGCATTACATGTCAAAAGCTTATTCTGAGTCTACAAAATCTTGTCCAAGACTCGGGATACAATTTCATAATTCTACTTCTTCTTTAGAAAAAGTGGCAGGAGTACAGATTTCTACATGCTCAAAGGATTAGATGTCATTAGATTATATAAAGTATTCAGACCTGAAGGAGATTATTCATGATTATGGTCCCATCTCCAACATTGGACTGAACAATATTCAGGAATGTTGTACGGTTCAGCCGTAGTAGCTGGCTCAACCTTTTGGTCTGCACAGTAAAAAGCTGTGGCCTATAACAAAGTACCCCAATCTCTCCACAGAGGTCACCAGTTTTTGCCTCTCCAACAACCTGCAATAATTTACCATGATTTTTTCAGTTAGCATCTCTATATAATGGGAGCTGGGACATATGTTTCAAACCCACATGCAACCATTCTAAATCATAGAAAGCTGTCCAGAGAGTTTGAGAGATCAGGCTTACCTGTTCAGCTCCATTTTTTAGGGTCAGTAGATCCTATGAAGTAATTTAAACATCAGAGGCCATTATTTGCTAAGTTTCGTTAAAAAAAATTTGCACTTATGAATAAATCTTAAAAATAGTGTCGCTCTATTCAACTTGTCTTTTGATATTTTGAGACAAACACATTGAATTATTACCACAGCACCAGTGACAAGTATGTAGAAATCTGTGGGTGCTTCATTCTGCAAGATCACATCTTCCTTGGGAGGAAAATACTCAGCTTTCATCTCCGAGACCTTTAAAATTTAGTGGGGAAAAAAACCAAGTAAGCATTTCGAGAGAAGAATTTGAAGATTGGAAGTTGAGAGTTGAGACAGCTTTTAATAAATTACCAGCTGGAAAAGCAAGTCATTTGAAACCCCTTTAAACAAGTACACCTTATCCATAAGAGAGTAAAAAAGATGATGAGAAATGCTTGACCGGATGGCTTTAGGAAGGGAATCAAGTGTTTCTTGCTGCTGGAGTCCCTCTGAGTCTGTTCTGAACTTCAAACATAAATGTGCAAGCATCTGATCTTGCAAGCGAATGGGCAGTTGGTTTCTCTGAGCAAAACTTGAGGCAGCTTGAATGGTATCCCTCTGGAAATTAATTAGAGAATGGTTTTAAGAATGAAATTAGAAACTAACAAACAATAAATAAATAAATAAATAACTCTCTCTGGATTTTTATTTGTATTGTAGAGTTTCCATGAGTACAATTTTTACTCACAAACTTTCTTGTTCGACTGGTCCCATGAACAACCAAGTTTGTCATATTTCCAATCAAATATGCAGTCAATCCAAGGTTGAAAAGCATGTAAAAGATATCAAAGAGCATCTCCCGTGTATTCACTGGGTGCAAATCACCATAGCCAACAGTTGTTAGGGTAGTGATGGACCAATAAATTGAAGTCACATAGCGGATCCACAAACTCTTATGAAGAAAATCCCCCATTGTTGCTCCAATCCATGTCTTTTTGGGGTCGTGATAGCTTGCTGCCAGAAGATAATAGAAACATCCAGCACAATGAACCGCAAAAAGGGTAACCTGTAAAAGATATTCAAATCAAAATAAGATAATGCAGTAGGAGAGAAGTGGTTTTCTGTCACATACCTAGTTATAATGAACTTACACAAATTAGTTTTGCACATCGAACCCAAAAGTAGTTGTAGTTCCTATCTTTTTCCAATCTGTATTATGGAAAAACAAGCCCCAATTAAAGACAAACAAAATATTCTCTTGGGGCAAAACAATGTCCAGATAAAATTATCAATCAAATCAAAAAACTCATTTTCATAATAGCTGGAAACTACTCATAAGATGAAAAATCTCTTTCACCTTGAAAATAAGGCACTAACTCTTCGCAGACGCCAAAGGCGAAGCATGTTGAATAAGCCATAGGACCCAAAAGCTGAAGGGGAAATCTTCCGAGCAAGCTCTGAAGGGACTGTGGATATGACATCAAAGGCCAACCAAGATTTTGCATACTTCCAAGCTATCTTCTTTGGATTGTCAACGAGTAGGTATGTTAATTTATCGAGGTAAGCTACAAAGAAGGTAAGAATAATGTCCAGAGCGAAGAATCCATTGACAACATTATCAACAATTGCCAGTGGTCCCTGTGGTTTTCTAAGGAATCCGAATTCAAATGGCGATACCCAGGCAGTGTAGATGACCAGAACAACAAGATAAGTCTCCCAAATCCTGCCACAACCAATTTAGTCTGAGCAAATTTTAGCAAAATGATATGTCATTTTATTAATTTCTTAATCAGAATGTCCAGAAACTTTTAACATTCCTCAGAATTACTGGATATTAATGGATCACAGTGTGTAAAGACTTGAGATCCTTATTTTTTCTTTTTCTTTTTTTGAAGGAAGACTAGAGATCCTTAATTATACAGAAGTGTTAACATATTTGCAGAGTTTAAATTTATATTTCCCCCCCCATTTTTGGTCATACTTAAAATGGTATTTAAGCTAATCTTTTTCCATATAAAAGAATTTTCATATGGGCATTAAACGAAGAGGAAGAAAAGGCCAAGGCAAACACTCTCACAGTCACACTATGAAAGTAGCAGCTGCCTACCGACCGTTTTCTTTGAAGTCAAGCCTCCAAGTAGCAGCTGCTCTAGTCTAGCCTAGCTTGTGACAATTCGCAGAGAAAATTCCAAAACTAATCACGAGCGACCACTGTTTTTCTTACTTTTTGAATACCATTCCAAGATTCCAAATCCATGTGAACAATGGAAAAACATCATAAACACCGGAAAAAAAAAAAAAAAACTTTTTGCAAAAGTAGAAAGCGAGAAAATAGTATCTTGAAAAATCTTGAACTTTTTTGGCAAGGAATCAACTAAATTGTTCTCCGAGATTTGAGGAAAAAATTATTACACAGATTGCAAAAAGTTTCCAACCAAAAAGCATTTTCCGGAGATTCGAACTGAGAATGTACATAAAAATAATAATATTAAGAAAACAAAACAAATAAATACTTTTTAGCTGCTCGAGAAGCATCACATATTTTAATATCTTTCTTTTCCGCATGCCCACCAGAAAAGAAAAAAAAAAAAAAAAAAAAAAAAACGATATAGAACTAACGCAAAATTGTATTTAGGAAGGCAAATAAAGTGCTGATGCATTGCTAGAATGGGTTGTAATTTGCAGAATGGCTTGTATTTTTTATTTTTTTCATCTGATGTAATTTCTACCTTAGTGTGTGCAGACAAAAATGGGAAAACGGTTTGAGACATGTTGCCAACTTAGCCATCTTGACTATTTAGTTTATATATATATATATATATTTTTTTTTCCTTTTAACCAAAAAAATTAAAAAAAAAGTAATAAAGAAAAAAAAAACAAGTTAAAAAATAACAAATCCTGACCGAAACATACAATAATCTAAGTATAGCAAACAAAACTTTAAAAAGAAATAGAAAAAAAAAAATACTATTAGCTACAAACGAAGCATCACAAGATTCAATGTTATCTTTTCCAAATACCTGTCATTAATAAATATACAAAATTAGCAAAGCAAAGATTACTGTTCACTCAATATAGCAATAAATAATTGAAATTAAAACAAAAGAAACAAATTAGTCAACTTAACAAATCAGGAAGCACCACTGAAGCTTTCTGTGCTTTCTGTTTTTTTTTTAGTAATTTTTTTGTGTTTCCAAGAAAGACTTCTTGAATTCAAATCCTAACCTTAATTATCAATGTATTAAAAAAGAACAAAACAAATCTAGCGCAAATCCAAAAACACAAAGGCAATAATACAATAGAATCATTTTTATACACACACACACACAACACATATATATATATATAAAATAAAATAAAAACAAACAAACAAAAACTAAAAGAAGTATTATAAAAAAAATCTGGGAAAAGAAAGAACATAGATATAAACAAAATAAAAAGAAGCCCAGAAACAAAAACCAAGAAAGTAAAAGACTGTGCACCTGTAACGGCGGTCATAGGGCGATAGAATGAAACTCCTGAGCTTGATTCTGCGTGAACTTCTTGCTCCAAGGGAAGGCAAAATCCCTGTGGAAAGACTGTAATGGCTACCATCCCTTGACAACTGTTCAATCTCTTCTTGACCGCACACTGAAACCCTGAATCCTGCTCGGTTCATCAGAGCATCCATTGTTAGCTAGAAACGCTGAAGAAAACACACACACACACAAACACTCTATACTTTTTCTTTGTGTGTTTTTTCTAATAAAGATAAAGAAAGCGAAGCAGAAGCACCCAGGTGTTGGAAATTAATACGTTATGGTAGTACTTCTTTCTTTGGTTTCTTTCTTTTATGCGATATATGGAAGTATAAGACTGTCTCTCCTTTTATAACCACGCAGTCACGCACCGACTCTCTCTCTCTCTCTCTCTCTCTCCTAACTTAAGGACTCGTTTGTTCTTTCTTCTTTGCTCTGCTGAAGGGTTTATAAATATAAGAGTGCGGTTAATTACACATAACTGTGATATGTGCCACGTCAGCTGAAAACGTGCATTTAAAACATAATTTTAATTAAATTAAGGAATCGTGTTTTTAAAATATAATTTTAAGTTTATATAATTATAACTAAAATTGTGTCTTATAGCTAATCGCCACATGTATTGTAACTTCTACTATTATGGTAGTCCTACAACTAAAATTTTTTTTAAAAGAAAATTAAAAAAAAGAAAAAAGAACCATTGGATAATGGATTTTTTTTTTTTTAACTCCCCTCCAGAGGTCTACCCACTTCACTGATCATGTCATTATCTAATTATATTGTTGAGCCTTCAATTCAAATGGCAATAAATTTTATTATTATTATTCCCTTTTACTTGCTCGACTCATCAAATGATCGTTTTGTTATATGATTCCTATTAGATCTAATAGTGGAAAATTATTATTTACATGCCATATATAAAATCAATTTAAATTTGACACCTAACAATAAACATTTCTTTTGTTAAAATTATGGAAAATGTTGAAGCTACAATAAAAAAGCATATAAACTAATGTGACAAGACTATGATTGTCATTTAAACAATAAAAAATGACGGTTTGAATTACATTTTGGTGATTAGTGATTTAAAAATTTGTAAGACTTATATAGTAAAATTTGTAGTATCCTTACACTCTAACTTTTTTTCCCCCTTTTGGATAATACAGGACAATAAAACCTAACCCTAACTAGGAGCAAGAACAAGATGGAGACAGACCTCCATCGAAATATCAAAATTAGTCAGGCCCAAAACAGACTTTGAAGGTGAAGAAAAAATAGCAAAATAAATAGATTGGGTTCTTCCCAAAGAAGCCATAGCATTAACACACTTGTTAGCCTCTTTGAAGATGTGGGAAACACGAGAATTAGGTATCCCATGTAGCAACGACCTATAATCATCGACCAAGGTCATCAAATAAGGATGAAATTTAGACAAATTTACAAGATAAGAAACCACAAGTAAAACATCTAACTCCACATAAACATGGGGAAAACCCATGGAAATAGCCAAAGAAAGCTCATCCCTAATCGCCCAAAGTTCAACCATAACACCAGAAGCATGACCAATTTGCTGAGTGAACCCACAAATCCACTTGCCATTATGATTGTGAATAACCACCCCCTACCCCCCAACCAGTAGAGCCTAGGTTACCCAAAGAGGACCCATCTGTATTAAGCTTGGCCCACTAAAGGAATGGTTTTATGAGGAGTGAGAGAAAGCCCCGAAATGGCATAGAACTCACAAGCATTAGAGACACATAGGTTCATAAGCCTAGAAAGAGCTCCTACCACCGACCAAACTTAGGATTAATCCCAAATTTGTTCTAGTGAAGCCAAATATACCAAAGACTAAAAGGGAACGAAATTTTCCAAGGAAAGGGGTTGGTTAGGAGCTATAGTTGAGGAGGAGTAATTGAGATGAAGCCAATCCATCAAAGGTAGATTAAAGGAAGCCATACAGGTGCTAGGTTGCACAACCTATTCTAAACAATAATGGACTCATGACAGTCTCTCAACATATAAGTAATAGTCTTCGGTGCAATCCCACATCTTAGACGATTTAAGTAATATTACGACACTCAATTGATTTATATTATCTGTAAATTTTGAAAAATCTACCATTGGATTACATTTTCTTTTTGATATCCTCCATGTTTGCAAAATTTCAAGATTATAAAAAAATCAATAACTATGTCATCAATTAAATTTTTAAATGTTGAGTTTTTGTATGTTAAAATGATACAAAAAAGGGATCAAATGGTAAAAATATTTTTGTCACAAATTTCGGTATGTATGTTAAGAACATAGAGAACCTATAATTTAACGGTGAGATTTTCAAAATATTAATCCAATTAAATTTATTAGGGGGGGGGTGTAACGTTACTTAAAGTTATATCTTGTGTTCAATTAAAAAAAAGGTACAAAAAGTGTAATTTGATTTTCTCATAATCTTTTTTACAACTTGTTAAATTGATAAGTTGTTATTGTTTATTGTAGGAGAAATTATTTGTCACACCAAGTAAACTATATCATTCTCTCACATAATTGTGGATCTCATATGTGGGACAGGACCTATATATGGTTTTTTATGGACACAACTTGTGTCCAGTGCATTAGTGCATTGGACACGTTAGGATACAAACATAATCCCAACCCATGTTATATTAATATAAGAATAGAGTTATATGGAAAATTATTAAGTACTTCTGGAGTATAGTGAAATGATATTTTCATCTCTCACATTCATGGTGAACCAACAATGAATTTAATGAGTAAACTCTACTATAAATGTAAAAGGAGATAGCACAATTCATTGTATTCTAAAAGTACCTAAAAGTTACTCGATTAATATACCATATGTACTATAGTAAATAATTTTACATGTTGTAGGAACTAATACTACTTTATTGTCTACTAAACTAGGCTTAACTTTTGATTCTTGTCTTCGTTAAGTGTACCCATGCACTTTGTCTTTATGCACTTCTTTCTATTTTAAAAAGTGTCATGCTAATATGTATCACAAGCACAAGTTTTTTGTAAAGTAGGAAATAAGAGCCGAGACTTAAGCTTTTAGAATGAAACTTTACATACACGTATGCTTAGATCAGGTTAAAGTAAAATTTTATTTTAAAGCAAAGGAAAAAAAAGCGCCATTTAAAATTTCAGAACAACATTTGTCAAAACTTGACGTGGTGAATAATAATCACTATGGGCACATTTGGTAGACTGTAATAGACACTGTAATATAATAGATATTTCTATGACATAACTATTCAGTTGTTTGGTTATATTTTTATTACAATGAATAGTTATTCCTTATGAATAGCTATTCTTCAAAATAAGGAATAATTATTCTTTATCAAAAGTACTGAATATCTATTCCTTCACCTTATGTAATAACTTTTTTTAATTTTCTTTTTTAAAAAGCCATTAGTTGCCACATCTTCAAAAGGAAAGAAAATAAATTTTCTTTGTTGTTAATTATTAGTTTTATTTTGAAAACCTTAAATTAAGTATATTTTAAGAAATTTGCCTTAAAAATGATTTAATTACACATTTTTTTATACTTTACTAAATTGTAGATGTATATTCAGGATTCTATTTCTAAATGGCCACAAAACTAATAGATAGTAATACTTATTACATTTCAATTTAATGTATTGCTTATAATACTTATTCTTATTTTCATGTAATAATTATTATAGATTACCAAATGTGACCTTAGTAATTATACAATAATCCACTACCGTCTCTCCTAAAATTTTCCATTTGCGCTTTCATTTCAAATGGACGTTGTTCAGATTCGAATGACTATTGTGTCCCGAAATAAGTTTAAGACAACTCCCATCTCATTAGATAGTTGACATTCCCAATGCCACACCCAAAAAGTTCAACCCAACTGCCAGCAAGTTGACGTTTTAAATGCTCCTTTGCTAAGTTGACTTTGTACATTTATTTAATCCAAGACACAGATATACACACCCCTTGTGGGAACAAGAAAAAGCCCCCTCCTTTCCATCAAAGAAAATAAAAGAAAAAGTCCCCTCACTTTTTTTGAGAAATTATAAAGTTTTTATAGTAGGCAAGTAATTTACCATTTTTTTAAAAAAAATTTATTTGTTTAAAATTATTAAGTTAGAAAATTTTTATAAATAAAAATTGATTACTGATTTAGCAATTTTAAACAAGTAGAAGTTTTTTAATGAAATGGTAGACAAACGATATGATTCACAAGAAAACTGTATAATTTCTCCTTTTTTTGATCCTGCATAAGTAACATTAATAACTTCACAATAATTTCTAATTAACATGTCACATAATTAAAAAAAAAAAAAATAAAAAAATATATATTATATATATATATATATATAATATATATTATATATATATATATATATGTAGGGACCCGATTTGGATTGACCCTGAATGATGGGTTTTCAGCCCAATGAGCCCAAACAATACATTTATAGAGAGTGGGGTGAAAGGTTTAGGTGCTGGCCGTCGATCACCAAGCATGAACTTTTCTTATAAAAAGTACTTAAGAGTTTCTTTACAAATGGGGGATGCTCCTCGGCCTGTGGCCGAGGAGGCCTTATTGTTCTCCCTCTTTTCTCTCCTCCCTCTTTTTACTTTACTAACTTTTGTTTTATAGTTTTCATCCTCCTATCCCCTCCTTCCATCTGTTGATCATCTATTTGCCTTCTTTTCTGGCCGTCCGTCCCATCAGAGGCCTTATCGGTACTCAAGTGGTTCATTCTGATCAACGTTATCCTGCCAAAGGGTTACCTCCCCATTAATGTGGCCAGGGGAGTTAGTTGAATGCATTAAATGTGAGAGTGACAGCTTACTTTGGGTTAGTCTCTTCTCAAAATTACCTTCGTCAGGCCGAGGATAAGGTGGTCCTCGGTGTGGAATGGGAAGGAAAGGCTTTCCCTCACCTCGGCCCTGAATAGCCTGTGCTCCTCGGCTTGGACCTTGGGCCTGCTATATGATGGGTTGGGGCTATCAGGCCCATGGGCCCCACAATAGCCCCTCAAAACCCTGCTGCACGTTCCCTCGGACGGGGAGGAGGGTTTTGATGAATGCTGGTCCATTGGACAAATTGTCCCGCTTTGGTTTGTATGATGTTGGCGGCTTTTTGACTACCCGATGCGCCTTTTTAGCGTTTCAAAACTTAATGGGCGCCCACATTAAATTTTAGCGGCACCACGTTTCCCACTTTCACCGGCATGATCTTTTGCTCTTATGAGCAAGCAGTTACATTTGGGGAACTAAGGGGGAGTATAAATACCTGTTTGAACCGCCTGGTTTCATCATTTTCGCGCTTACAATTATTGATGCATATAGTTTGAATCTGGTTCGATTGCACACTATTGAAGAGTATCGTCATATTTCTGTAAGTTTTCTTTTTCTAGCGACCTCAAATTTTCTTATTTCACTCTGCCTTTTCTCTTTTGGAACTTTTAGTTGTCTTTGGGGAATGGGTAAGTTTAAGAAGTTGGTCGAGTCCGATGAGATGATGAACAAATTCATTGTTGACTATGGAATACCCAATAATGTGAATTTAAAGTACTGTGAAGAGGGTGAGTGGTACCTTAGGAGGAGAGAGGGTGAAGTTGTGATCCCGATAGTTGCTTTCGTAGAAGGAGGGATGAGAATCCCTATGAGGCCGGTGACCCTTAATTACCTTAGGCATTTTCGCCTGGCCCCTACTCAGTGTGCCGTGAATGTATTTAGAATATTAGGGTGTGTAGATACACTGAATGAGAAAATGGGGCTGAGACTGACTCACCACGATGTGAACTGGTGTTACAACCTTCATCACCTGAGGGGTAAGACATATTATATGAAGACAAGGGACGATAGGGTTCGTCTTATCCAGTGTCTTCCTGATTCCAATAAGGGGTTGAACCAAGATTTCCTATAGTGTCGGGAGAGTGGCACGACGGCTTCATTGCCCAACGGAAGAGGGGGAGCCAGGTAGGGCATCCGAAATACAAATAATCTAGGTCTCAGCATTTTCAAGTTCTATACCTGTATACTCGATTTGGTTGATTAACATAGGAATTTCGCTTTTCTTTTCGCAGACCCACACGTTTTGCACGTCATTTCCACCTGGTTAACAAAGCGGATTTGGAAACCGTTCTCAGGTCGGACCTTTTCTTGAACGAACCTGATAACCAAGTCAGAGCTGCTCATAAAATCCTCGGGTGCGACCCAGCTCAGAGTCATTTCCAGTTCCACAGCACGTAATTAGAGCTCGTGACCCTCGGCTTACGCAGATTACCGTTGTGGAGAGCGGTTTTGCTTTTACTGAGGGGTCTTATATACCTGAAGGCATTCCGCTATCAGGTCCCTCCTCATCCCGGCAGTAACGGTGGCCGAGAAAGGACCATCTAAGAAAGCGAGGGAGGTGGTTGAATGAGTTCCTCCGAGGACGAATATAGTGTGTTTGACTTAGTTGATCAGTCCGAGGATTCCCGGTGACCTAGGAGACCCTCACTTGTCCGAAGCCGATCTTCAGTCCTTAAGAGTTGGTACTAGGCTGGATGGGTTTAAAAAGACAGCCCCAAACTAATCTTCTTGACCTGCTTGAAGGCGGTTCCAAGAAGGATGTACCAGGGGAGTCGCAGCCCCGGCCCCCAGCACCTCAGCCTCAGATTCCAACCATGCAAACCAGGTCGTCCTCCGTTCCTACAATAACAGCCCCTCCTACTGAGTCTCCTGACCCGAAAAGGAAAAGACTTTCTAAGGGTAAGGAGCCAATGGATGGGGCAAATCTCATTCTTCGCCCGAGGAGGGTAGGACTCGCAGGCCTCCAAAGCAATTGAAGCTCGGTGACAAAGGAAGAGCAAGAAGACCTCCCAGCAGCCCGGCTCAAGCATGGCTGCCTGCTGCCATGCTCCATGATCAGCCCCTATGGATAACGCGTCGATACGAGAGTCTCAAGGAGACGAGGGGGCTCTCGTGCCGAGGCCCTAGAAAATCTCTTCTTCTTCCCACTGATATGGCCGAGTTAGAGAAAATGAGTGGGGTAGAGGTTGTCCTCGACCTTAAGAAATATCTAGGCATGGTAGGTCCCTCGGCACCTATTCATTTTACTAAAAATTTTGTCGCTTAGTATTTTTCTTTCTCTTTACAGAGTTGCTTGTTTTTACTGGCAGGCTATCCAGGCCCTTTTCAGGTTGGGCGATGAGGTTGTGACCATAGCCATGCCTTAGCGCAAGAGCGCGACAAATTCTTGGAGGCTGCCAATACTCTTAAGAGATCTGAGGCCGACCTGAAAAAGGCGACCGAGGATCTGGCAGAAATGGCGAAGGCCAGGGATACTGCTGTCTTGACCTAGCCGTGGTCAGGAAGCAAGCTGAGGATCAAACTAACCGCTTGCAAGATGTTGAGGGTCAATTACAAAAGGCCAAAGAGGACATTACCTATATGAAGGCAAATTTGACCAAGGCAATCCATGAAAAAGGTGTTGCCGAGTATGCCAGGGACGAGGCTGTGAGAGCCAAAGATGAGGCGGTATTTGCGAAAATAGACGCTGAGCGCTCTATGGAAAAGGCAGAGGAGGATGCTTTTGCAGAAGGGGTGGCTAAGACTGAAGCCACTCTTCGGGCTCAAGTTCCTGCAGTGTGCAGGCATTATTGTTCTCAAACCTGGCATGAAGCCCTCAACCAAGCAGGGGTTGATATTTCATCTGACTTAGAAGGAGGACAGGGTATATTTCCCTATTGCCATTCGCGAGGTTGCATCTGCTGCTCCGAGGAGGGATCCTCGTTACCACCGGTTGAAAGTCACGATAAGACCGCCGAGGATGACCGTTAACTGATCAACCATCCGAGGAGGTTGAGCCCCAAAGACGTTGGGGGACGTTGTAACCGAGGGTCAGGAAATACCTTAAACGTGGCAAGTCCTCCGGCGGACCTTTGAAGCCAAGCCCTTAGGCCTTGGCCAAAGCTTTTTGATTTACAAACTGACTTAATTTGCCTACCGGATTGAGGAGACTAGCATACGACATAGGATAACTTTGTTTATTTTCTCTTTGATCTTCTTTTTCTATCTCATTTTGTTTCTTGCCTCAGTGGCATTGTAAGGGAGTTGTATACTTTCCGTTTGAACTGAATACATAATACTTTGCTTCCATCTGATGATATTTTCCTTTGTTTGCTTTACTATTGTATTCTGCTCAATATTCGTATTCTATTCTGGAGTTAGCCTCATGAAGCCATCTGTTATCCTTCAAATGAAATCTAAGGATCGTTTTATACTTGACTCTAAGTAACGCTTTGGTTTTTCTCGAGATATTTTCTTTATGGGTTCGAGTCCGAGGACCATACAATACCCTAGTTCTGTTTGGTGTCCAGATATAATGGTGTGTGTAGTTTTACCATAGGCTTGGGTCCGAGGACCATGCAATACCTTGGTTCTGTTTACCACTTCAATTTTTCTGTAAGTATCTAGTTTCCATAGGTTTGGGTCCGAGGACCATGCAATACCTTGGTTCTGTCTAGTACCAGATATAATGGTGTGTGTAGTTTTACCATAGGCTTGGGTCCGAGGACCATGCAATACCTTGGTTCTGTCTACCACTTCAATTTTTCTGTAAGTATCAGACATAATGGTGTGTGTAGTTTTACCATAGGCTTGGGTCCGAGGACCATGCAATACCTTGGTTCTGTCTACCACTTCAATTTT
>NW_027069495.1:2234186-2279279 GCF_002906115.3 Quercus suber | reverse complement strand
GGTTGGGGGCCTGAGAGCATGATTGCCCTTCACCTCCTCCGCCGCGTGTCAAGCTCTCCCATTCTCTTGGTGCCAAATAAAAGCACGAGTTGACACTTCCCTCCGGCTAGCTTCTCCTTAGGGCGGCTCCACTTGGACCTCTGATTGTAGGAATAGCAGGTGGCTATTAGCTCGTAAATTTGCTTGTAGAACAGGCCTACCTGAGCCTCTGATTGTAATATGTAATTTTTCTATGCATGAAATAATAATATCAAGATCTTTCTTTGTTTGTTTTGTTTTCTCTTCTTTTTTTTTTACTGCCAAATCTTCCATATACCCCATTTTTCTTTTAACTTACTGTAAAACGAATACATAGAACTTAGAACACTTACCTGGTGCGCTGGCCAGCCCCCTAATCCTTCCCACAGACGGCGCCAATTGTAGGGACCTGATTTGGATTGACCCTGAATGATGGGTTTTCAGCCCAATGAGCCCAAACAATACATTTATAGGGAGTGGGGTGAAAGGTTTAGGTGCTGGCCGTCGATCACCAAGCATGAACTTTTCTTATAAAAAGTACTTAAGAGTTTCTTTACAAATGGGGGGATGCTCCTCGGCCTGTGGCCGAGGAGGCCTTATTGTTCTCCCTCCTTTCTCGCCCCCCTCTTTTTACTTTACTAACTTTTCTTTTATAGTTTTCATCCTCCTATCCCTCCTTCCATCTGTTGATCATCTATTTGCCTTCTTTTCTGGCCATCCGTCCCATCAGAAGCCTTATCGGTACTCAAGTGGTTCACTCTGATCAACGTTATCCTGCCAAAGGGTTACCTCCCCATTAATGCGGCCAGGGGAGTTAGTTGAATGCATTAAATGTGAGAGTGACAGCTTACTTTGGGGTTAGTCTCTTCTCAAAATTACCTTCGTCAGGTCGAGGATAAGGTGGTCCTCGGTGTGGAATGGGAAGGAAAGGCTTTCCCTCACCTCGGCCCTGAATAGCCTGTGCTCCTCGGCCTGGGCCTTGGGCCTGCTATATGATGGGTCGGGGCTATCAGGCCCATGGGCCCCACAATATATATATATAATATCATCTATAGGTAAGTAGTGAGTTGGTATGTTAATTAAAAAATTTTGTGAAGTTTTTGTAGCACTTTATTGTATTCCAAACTATACAAGATCATACATAAATATATTCACACCACTTGTGATAATGATAATATTATTGCTTTTAATGTGCCCATATCAGTAATTAATTTAGCAATAAATTCGTTCAAATGGGGATGATATGGGCTCAAAATTATTGTAAGAAAAAGAAAATAGCATTCAATGGATCTTTTTTAACAGAAATATTCAAAATTTATATCCTCTATTCCCAATTATCAAATTATCAAAAAGAAAAAGAAAAAAAAAGGCGTAAGAAAACAAACAGGACAAAGTTTAGCTATAAAATTGATTATAGCGTAAGTCTACAACCTTATTTAGTAAAATAAATATTACTATATGTATGGCCAGAAAATCAGGTAGTCTCGGCCCACTTCAAGCCAGGCCCAAAGGCCCATGCCGAGGATGCATGAGGGGTCCGAGGGTGAAAGCGCGAGGGCCGACCCCCGAGGAACATATCCAAGGAGGGCCTCGTCCTCGGGCGTCCGAGACCTCAGAAGAACGCGATCACCATCCCACCAAAGGGGACTTCTTGAATATCCGAGGAGGAGAGAGTCCAGTGCCACGTGTCGGCGACGGGAGCACGGCGAAGGAACAAGCCTTAGGCGAGCTGTCACCTCTGCATTGAATGCTCTTAACTAACGTCCTGGCTGCATTAATGAGGACATGACTCCTGAACAGCGCTGCCTTGGGTGCTGCAACCCACTGGAGGAACAGGGATGCGGCTGATGGGACAGGCTCTCAAGTGGTAGCTTGATTGATCGACAAATTGAGGGTTAGGATCAGTTTTGAGGGGTATATAACGTAGGGAGTCTCTCCTGAAAGGAGGAGGAATGATCGGCATTAAGGAGTTCTGTAATGACCCATGCCCTCTGGAACCTTTGTAATGAATCTTAAAAGAAATAATAAGAACATCAAACTTCGGAAGACCAGTCCGAGGAGCATCATTGTGCATCCCAATCCATGTTCAAGTTGATAAATTCACATGTAACCATGCAGGGCAGTTGTACCCCCTACTAGGGCCTAATTCTTGAGCTCACACTCTATAAATTCATTGAAGGGCAAGCTGGGCTTGGGTCCACTCTCTCAATCTAAAGAAGTGTCCTAAATCCGGTCCCTACAATTGGCGCCGTCTGTGGGAAGAACTCGTGCGTCAATAAGGACAACAGCCAGGCATGGTAGGGTCAGACCCTCACCAAGGGAATTCCCATCGACACGAACCAGCAAGACCCCAACGCCCGAACGACTATGGCAACACGGGGCACGGCCAGAACGAGGAGAACGGACGATTCCGAGAAGGAAACGTGCACACCTCGCAAACCAGCGAAAGCCATACGCATAGAAGCGGCCGCGTGCCCCAGGAAGGCAATAACGACCCAACCACGAGGCTGCGGGAGGATAAGAGTCACGCCTCTCAGAGGCAGAAAGACAAGGCGGCCATGCAGCGAGAGATAGACGATCTCAAGAGAAAGTTGCACCATGCATAACGAAAGTGACCCGAACCCAGCCTCGACTTACCCTCTGACGACGAAAGTGATGACGACTACAGGCAAGGGTCAACGACACCCCCGAGTGAAGTTTTCTCCCACGAGGATGTGCACTATTGGAGGCGTAGGCGTGGCAGCCCCACCCCTAAGGGCTTGGGAAGCGATGCCATGAGCAGGGCGCTGGACCAGCTCTCCAAGTCGCCCTTTACGCGTCGCATAAACGAGGCGGAGCTCCCTCGGAGGTTCCAGCAGCCGACCTTCGCCATTTACAATGGCAAGACGGACCCCGTGGAGCACGTGAGCTAGTTTAATCAGAGGATGGCCGTTCACTCTAAGAACGAGGCGCTGATGTGTAAAGTCTTCCCTTCCAGCTTGGGGCCTGTGGCAATGAGATGGTTCAATGGCTTGAGGACGAATTCCATAGACTCATACAGACAGCTGACCCAGGCCTTTGGTTCCCGTTTTATCACGAACAGCAGACCTCCTCGGCCCATGAGCGCGTTGCTGTCCCTGACCATGCGCGATGACGAGACCCTCAAGGCTTACTCGGACAAGTATTGGGAGATTTACAACGAGTTGGATGGCAAATACGATGATGTCGCCATCAACACATTCAAGAACGGGCTCCCGATGGGGCATGGCCTGAGGAAGTCCTTAACTGGTAAGCCCGCCACCAGCGTGCGGCAGCTAATGGACCGGATCGACAAATACAAACGGGTGGAGGAAGACTTGCTGCAGGGCAAGGGGAAGGAGAAGGCTATCCCTCAGGAGAGGAGGGATTCCAGGTCAGACCGATATAACAACGCCCATCCGAGAAGAGATTTCATAGGGCAATCTGGGGCGACAAACGCCCAGGCTGTCGGCACTGTATTTCGAGAACCAGTGCACAGGGTGTTAGAAAAGATCAAGAACGAACCGTATTTCAGGTGGTTGAGTAAGATGTCGGGAAACCCCGAGAAGCGTAATCAGGACCGCTATTGCCAATATCACCAGGACCACGGGCATGCTACGGAGGACTGCAGGAATCTCTGGAACTATCTGGATCAGTTAGTCCGGAAGGGGAGGCTGAAACATCTCCTGCACCATTCCAGCAGTCAGCATGGCCAGACCTACCAGGAGCCACGGAGGGACACAGCCATGGGACAGCCCGCTGGAACGATCAATGTGATCTTGGCTGCGCCAGGAAGAATAGGCATACGCCCCTCGCGGGTGTTGTCCATAGCCCAGATGACCACCGGGGAGTCCCAGTCAAAGCCAAAGAGGGCCAGAAGAGGCTGTCACCCGACCCTGACTTTTTCCGAGAAGGACAAGGATGGAACCACCCAACCCCACGACAACGCTTTGGTCATCACCCTCAGAATTGGGGGCTATGACGTCAAAAGGGTGATGGTGGATGGTGGTAGCGCGGCGGAGGTCATGTACCACGACCTCTATAAGGGGCTGGGGCTAAAGCCCGAGGACTTGTCGCCTTACAGCTCCCCCCTGATGAGCTTCGATGGGAAGCTGGTCACCTCGGAGGGCATGATCAGGCTGCCTATCCAGATCGGCCCGAAAGTAGTGGAGGTGGACTTTATTGTGGTGAACACATATTCCCCCTACACTGCCATTGTGGGAAGGCCTTAGCTCCACACCTTAGGAGGTGTCGCCTCTTCCTTGCACCAGAAAGTGAAATTCCCGTCTGGAGACCGAATCCTCGAGATTCGAGGGTGCCAGTCAACGGCAAGGCGGTGTATAGTCGCGGCCACCTCACGCCCGCAAGATACGGAGCCCTCGGCCACCATGGCCAAAAACTTATAGCAGCTAACTGCCTCGGTGGCACCAGTTGACACGGCCGCCGAGGAAGCAAGGCTCGAAGGCCTAAAGAAAGTGGTCATCGACGACGACCAGGAGAGATTTTTTCAGGTCGGAACCCAACTGCCTCCCCGAGAAAAGGAGGAACTGCTTGAGTTTCTCAAGAGTAACCTAGACGTGTTTGCATGGGACCCTTGCGATGCCCCAGGGATTGAACCATTCTTCATTTGTCACCGCCTTAACGTCAACCCCTCGGTGATCCTCAGGAAGCAGCCACCCCGATGCCCGTCAAAGGAGCACGCCGAGGCAGTTAAGGAAGAGGTCAATAAACTCAAGCGCGAGCGCTATTAAAGAAGTATTCTACCCCGAGTGGTTAGCCAACATTGTGGTGGTCAAGAAGAAGAGTGGGAAATTGAGGGTTTGCATGGACTTCACGGACCTGAATAAAGCCTGCCCGAAGGACCCTTTCCCAATGCCACGAATAGACCAGCTGGTGGACGTAACTGCAGGCCATCCTAGAATAAGCTTCCTGGATGCCTTTCAAGGCTACCACCAGATCCCATTAGCCTTGGAGGATCAGGAGAAGACGACCTTCGTAACGCCCATTGGAAACTACCACTACAAGGTGATGCCATTCGGCTTGAAGAACGCTGGATCTACTTATCAGAGGATGATGACGAGAATGTTCGAGCCGTTGTTGGGCAAGAACATTGAGATCTATGTTGACAATATGGTGGTAAAGAGTAGATTGGTGTCCGAGCATCTGCGGGACCTCGGTTGTATATTTGACGTCCTCAGAAAGCACAGGCTGCGACTAAATGCATCCAAGTGCTCATTTGGCATAGGATCGGGCAAGTTCCTGGGCTACATCATCACCCACCGGGGGATCGAGGTCGACCCCGACCAAATTAGAGCTATCCAAAACCTAAGGCCTCCGCAAAACCCCAAAGAGATCCAGAGGCTTGCTGGGATGATCGCGGCCCTGAATCGATTCATTTCCAGGTCGGCCGACCACTGCAGACCGTTCTACCTCTTGCTTAACAAGTGGAAGGGATTTGAGTGGTCCGAGGAATGTGCCACGGCTTTCCAACAGCTTAAGGATTACCTGGCCTAGCCACCCATCATGTCTAAACCAGAGGCCGACGAGGTCCTATACGCATACATTGCTGTGGCGAACCATGCTGTGAGCCTGGTGCTGATACGAGACAACGGTGGCGTCCAAAAACTGGTCTACTACATTAGCAAGTCATTGCACGAAGTCGAGGTCAAGTACTTACCCTTGGAGAAAGCCATACTTGCCGTGGTCCATGCCACGCGAAAGCTGCCTCATTATTTCCAGGCCCACACGGTGGTCGTCTTAACCCAACTACCTTTGAAGTCCATACTTCGGGCCGCCGACTACACGAGAAGAATCACAAAGTGGAATACTATCCTGGGAGCCTTCGACGTTAAATACATGCCTCGGACTGCCATAAAGGGCCAGGTTTTGGCAGACTTGACGGCGGAGTTCGCTGAGCCAACTGTAGAAGTGGGAACCGAGGGAAGGATCGCTGACGAAAGGCCAGTTGGAGTGGTCTCTGTCCCGAGGCCACCATGCTGGAAAGTATATGTTGATGGCGCGGCAAACCAGAGAGGGTCGGGAGTAGGACTAGTCTTAGTGTCCCTTGAAGATCATGTCATAGAGAAATCCCTGAGACTCGGATTCCCGGCCACAAACAACGAGGCTGAGTACGAGGCATTATTGCAAGGTATGACCATGGTACAGAAGATGGGAGGAAAGTCAGTGGAGATGTTCTTAGACTCGAGATTGGTAGTAGGACAGGAAAAGGGAGAGATGGAGGCCCGAGATCCGAGAATGCAGGAATACCTAAGGCAAGTCAAGCGCTTGCAGTCAAATTTTGACCCTTTCAGTC
This sequence comes from Quercus suber, assembly GCF_002906115.3. Taxonomy (NCBI): domain Eukaryota; kingdom Viridiplantae; phylum Streptophyta; class Magnoliopsida; order Fagales; family Fagaceae; genus Quercus; species Quercus suber. The sequence goes on along the minus strand of NW_027069495.1, from coordinate 2,272,951 downwards.
TGTCTCATATCCCCAGGGGTGGGAACAGCCATGCTGATTCATTAGCCATGCTCGTAACTTCCTCGGCAGACGGTCTACCTCGGACCATACTTGTCGAGCACCTGGAGAGGGTGAGCGAGGCGACTAAGGAAGCGATCCCCATCCTTAAGGTTGGAGTGGGTCCCAGCTGGATAGACCCCATTGTGAGATTCCTCAAAGATGATATCCTGCCCCAAGACAAGTCAGAGGCTGAGAAAGTACGAAGAAAAGTTCCTCAGTTCTGGTTGTCCGAAGACCACAAACTATACAGGCGCTTCTACTCAGGGCCATACCTGCTATACATCCACCACGAAGCAGCAGAATTACTGCTCGAAGAGCTGCACGAGGGAATCTGCGGGAGCCACACAGAGGGGAGGTCCTTGTCTTATCGAGCCGTCACACAGGGATACTGGTGGCTGGGGATGCAGCAAGAGGCCCAGGACTATGTCAAGAGGTGTGACCAGTGCCAAAGGTTCGCCCCCAATATCCATCAGCCAGGAGGGGTCCTTAATCCCTTGTCCAGTCCGTGGCCGTTCGCCCAATGGGGCTTGGACATTGTAGGACTATTCCCTAGAGAGCCAGGGAATAAGAAGTATCTGTTGGTGGCCACGGACTACTTTACCAAGTGGGTCGAGGCCGAGCCATTGGCCAACATCAGGGACGTGGACGCAAAGAAATTCCTTTGGAGGAACATTGTGATGTGATTCGGGGTCCCCCACACCCTTGTCTCGGATAATGGACTCCAATTAGATTGCAAGGCCTTCAGGAGGTACTGTCATGAGCTTGGTATCACAAATAGATACTCAACGCCCGCCTACCCTCAGGGAAACGACCAAGCCAAGGCCGTCGGCAAGGTCATCGTCAGTGGGCTTAAGAAGAGACTTGACGACGCTAGGGGGAGATGGGTAGAGGAACTGCCCCACGTACTCTGGACATACCAGACTACGCCTTAGCGGTCAACGGGGGAAACACCTTTCGCCTTAACTTATGGTGCCGAGGCAGTAATCCCCCTGGAAACAAGCCTCCCGACACTAAGGACAAGCTCTTTCACCCCAGGCAGCAACGATGAACTGCTGGGGAGGAGCCTGGACCTAGTAGACGAACGAAGGGAACGAGCGATGATCCAGCTGGCCTATTACCAACAAAAGCTCAAGTAGGGGTATGATACCAATGTGAGGCTCAGACCACTAACACCGGGGGACCTGGTGCTGAGAAAAATCGTAGGGGCTGCTAAGAACCCATCTTGGGGAAAGTTGGGACCCAACTGGGAGGGGCCCTACCGAATTACGTCAGTGGCGGGGATAGGTACGTACTACTTAGAAGATCTAGACGAAAAACCTGTATCTCGTCCGTGGAATGTAAATAACCTAAAAAGGTATTATTATTAATGAAGAAGCCTTTTTGGATACAAATGCTTACCCTATTATGACTATGTATCTCGCGTTCTGACGACAAGACTAAGTGTTAGACAGAACCAAGGCATTGCATGGTCCTCGGACCCAATCCTATGGGGAAACTAACTACTTCGAGATATCCTGAGTGTTAGACAGAACCAAGGCATTGCATGGTCCTCGGACTCAATCCTGTGGGGAAACTAACTATTTCGAGATATCCTGAGTGTTAGACAGAACCAAGGCATTGCATGGTCCTCGGACTCAAGCCTATAGGGAAACTAACTACTTCAAAATATCCTAAGTGTTAGACAGAACCAGGGCATTGCATGGTCCTCGGACTCAAGCCTATGGGGAAACTAACTACTTCAAAATATCCTAAGTTAGGAAAGGATCAAAACCCTAACTAACCGTTGGGATATAAGGGGATTGCCCACGCATATATTCTTTCCCCTTATCATTGTTACTAACACAATTGGCCGACATATAATTCAAGCTAAAATCATGCAAATAAAAAGAAAAGAGAGGAAGCAGACAGCATGTAAACGGATAAGCAACCAAAATAAATAAAAAGGGAGAGTAAACTCCCATTACAACAAAGTGTCCATAGAAGTTGCGTGGCAAGAGCCACCTTACATAAAAATAAAAAGAGGAAAGAACAACAAAACAAAATAAAATGCCATAAAAAGCATAGACAAAGGTCAAGCAAGCGGCAAAAGCAGGTTGAACCGAGACGTCAGGGAATCTACTCCTTCTGCTTAGGCTGGACAGGGGCAACCTCTGAGTCCTCCGAGCCCTGGCCTAAGGGGACGGCCTGCAGGGGTACGGCAAGAATAGCTGCTTCCTCGGTGGTGGGGATTTGAGCATCGGATGGGGCCTCCGCTACCTTTTGGGGCACCTCCTCGCTCGGATTTTCCCTTAGTTCAGCAGCCCCCACCTCCTCAACAATCTCCCCAGCCTTAGTGCCAGCAGGGGCGGCCTCGCGGATAGCAGGGGGGTAGTACACGCTCTCCGCCTTCCACAGGTCAGACGTGGCCTCCACCCCAGCTTGCTTGAGGGCCTCAGCCCAGGCCTGGAAGCAGTATCGCCTACATACCCCTGGAACTTGAGCCTTGTAGAGGGCCTCTACCTCAGCCACCCCATCAGCGTAGGCTGCAGTCTCGGCCTCCTCCTTGGCAGTCAGGGCCATCTCCCTGCCAAGATCCGCCTCAACCTTAGCCCGCCGAGCCTCGTCTCTGGCCCACTCTGCCTCCCTCTGGGCCCTCTCAGTCGCAGTCACCTTAGCCTGCAGATTTGCGATCAGATCCCTCGCGATCTGCAGCTGCTCCTCCGCCTCGCCCAGGCGCCTTGTCCGCTCCTTGGCCTGGTTCTGGGCACCCTCAAGACCAAACTTTACACTGTCCCGAGCCCTGGTCATCACCTTCAAGTCCTCTCGGGCCTTGGCGAGGTCAGCCTAGGAGTTCTTCAGAGTCTGGGTAGCTTGAAACCGCCTATTACGCTCCTGGTCAAGGGCCTTCCCCTAATCGTTGGCCGCCTCCTTCAACCTATAGATGGCCTGGACAGCCTGCCAGAGTAACCAATGCACTATAAGCCTAAAAAAAAAAAGGGAAGGGAAAAGGAAAAGAAAGGGAGGGGAGTCAAAATTATAGTCCTTACCATCCCCATATATCGCTTAAGGCTGAGGAAGACCTGCTTGCTCCTTAAAGAGTTCAACTCGGCCATGTCCGCCGGGAGCAGCAGGCACCTCTCCAGCGCATCGGCCATATGCGCGCCTTCGCCCTCATTAAAGTCTCTGAGGGAGGCGTCATCCCTCAAGGGCTCCCCATGAAGCAGCGGGGCTGGGAGCCAGGCCTGAGCCTCGGACGAGGTGTCAACGACCTGCCTGTCCTGGCTTTTGCCGCCTATCTTAAGTTGCTTGGACGGCTGCAGAGTGTTGTCCTCCTCCTGCGAGGACACCGGCTTATCCTCCATAGGCCTTTTGCCCTTATCCTTCTTCTTCTTGGGGTCAGCAGGCACGGACCCAGAAGGCAGGCTCATCTAGGAAGGAGGGGGAGGAGGAGGGGGAAGCTTCTGCTAGGCGAAAGTTGACCTGGTCTTAGGAGGAGGAGGGGGAACCTTTTGTTGGGACTTCCCCGGTTGGCCTTCGATCAGGTCTAATAGACTAGTGTGGGGTTTCCTCTTGTAACCTATCGTTGGCTGAGAAGGGGCTTCTGAAGCGAGGAGGTCTGCTTCGGTCAAATAAGGGTCGCCCAAGTCCCTAGGAGGGTCCTCAGACAAATTGAGCTGGTTGAAAACGTCAAACGCTTCCTCTTCCCGCTCTGGATCCTCCTCGGCAGCCTCGGCGAATACTTGGGAAGAAGTGGGGACGGCTAGAGTAACAACTTCTGGTTCGAAGGGCTCCTCGGGGAACAGAAATCCATCCTCGGTCACAGTAGTTCTCTGAAGCCGAGGGTCGTTGGCTCGGATCACGTGCTTTGGAATCGGGAATGATTTTTGGACAGGAGTATACCCCAAGATTTTGTGGGCGGCCCTAGCTTGATTGTCATCCTCGTTTATAAAAACTGACGCCCTCAGCACCTTCTGCAAATCCTCCTGGTTGACCAGGTGGAAGTGGCGCTCAAAGGCGTGCGGGTCTGCAGGGAGAAAACACCACCACATTAGTAAAAAAGAAGAAGAAGGAAGAAGACAAAAGAACTTAAAACCCCTCCTACTCCCACTGCCCTACCTGGTATTCCCTCCGTTGTTGGGCAGTGAAGGCCATCGTGCCACTCCCCTAACACGATGAGGAAATCCTCGTTTAGCCCCTTGCTGGACTCAGGGAGGCACTGGATGAGCCGCACCCTGTCATCCCTCGTCTTCGGGTAATAAGACTTGCCCTTAAGGAGCTGAAGGTTGTAGCACCAGTTCACGTCATGGTGGGTCAACCTTAGCCCCATCTTCTCGTTCAGGGCGTCCACACAGCCCAAAATCCTAATGACGTTTATTCCACACTGAGTAGGGATCGACCGGAAGTGCGTGAGGTAGTCCCTCATCACCGGCCCCATGGGGATCCTCATCCCCCTTCGAGGAAGGCGACAATGGGAATCGCCACTTCGCCCTCCTGCCTTTGCAAAAGCCAATCCCCATCCTCACAATATCTCAGACCTACATCACCGGGAATCCTATAGTCGGCGATGAATTTCTCTATCGCCTCCTCAGTGTAGACGTATTTCTTAAACCTACCCATCCCAGTTGTCGCCTAAAGGAACTAAGAAAGAACAGGTGAAGGAGAAGAAGGGGTAAAAAGGAAGAGAGCTCAGAGAGGGATAGAGCGACTTACTAGAAAGAGGAGGAGCTCCTCGGACAGGCTTTTTGTGCTGAAGATGTAAGTGAGAGTGTGGTTGAACTCAGGAAGGACGCACGAGAATTCTTGATTGCAAATAAAAAATAGGAAGAAGCGGTTTGAGTGGGTATTTATACCCCAAATCGAAGAGCCATGCGGGTTTTCCCGCCTATAAATGCAAGACAAACCTCCACCGTTGGATTGGTAACGCCTCATTAGAAGTGGGGAGCATAGAGCCGCTTGAATTTAATGATGGGCACGTTACACGCCCCGAAACGTCAACAACGTGCCTTGGGCAGATGAATAGACCCCAGTGCTGGTGGGGAGTAGGGCTCGACTGGGCACGGAGCAGGCCTGAGGATGTCAAAATCCTTCTCCCCGCCCGAGGATGCGTGTAGCAAGATTTTGAGGGGCTATTGTGAGGCCAGAAAATCAGGTAGCCTCGACCCACTCCAAGCCAGGCCCAAGGGCCCGCGCCGAGGATGCATGAGGGGTCCGAGGGTGAAAGCGCGAGGGCCGACCCCCGAGGAACGTATCCGAGGAGGGCCCCGTCCTCAGGCGTTCGAGACCTCAGAAGAACGCGAGCACCATCCCACCAAAGGGGACTTCTTGAATATTCGAAGAGGAGAGGGTCCAGTGCCACACGTCGGCGACGGGAGCACGGCGAAGGAACAAGCCTTAGGCGAGCTGTCACCTCTGCATTGAATGCCCTCAACTAACGTCCTGGCCGCATTAATGAGGAGAGGACTCCTGAACAGCGCCGCCTTGGGTGTTGCAACCCACTGGAGGAACAGGAATGCGGCTGATGGGACAGGCTCTCAATGGTAGCCTGATTGATCGATAAATGGAGGGTTAGGACCAGTTTAGAGGGGTATATAACGTAGGGAGTCTCTCCTGAAAGGAGGAGGAATGATCGGCATTAAGGAGTTCTGTAATGACCCATGCCCTCTGGAACCTTTGTAATGAATCTTAAAAGAAATAATAAGAACATCAAACTTCGGAAGACCAGTCCGAGAAGCATCATTGTGCATCCCAATCCATGTTCAAGTTGATAAATTCACATGTAACCATGCAGGGCAGTTGTACCCCTTACTAGGGCCTAGTTCTTGAGCCCACACTCTATAAATTCATTGAAGGGCAAGTTGGGCTTGGGTCCACTCTCTCAATCTGAAGAAGTATTCCAAATCTGGTCCCTACACTATATTTTTTAAAAATTTAACCGTTGAATTGTATGTTATTTATACACTATATTTTTTAAAAATTTAACCGTTGAATTGTATGTTATTTATGCTCTTAATACACATGTCAAATTTTGTGTCAATTGGATATCATTTACTATATCATCTATAAGCTTATATTTTATGCAAAATTTTGAACTATAAAAACTTGCAATTTAAACAATTTATTGATGATATAACTATTGATTTTTAATTTTTAAGAAATTTTGCAAGCACAGAGGATATAAGAAGAAGATGTAATCCAATGGTAGATTTGTCAAAAATTTATCTTTAATAAAAAGATATTGAGTAAGGTTGTAGACTACAACCTTAGGCTATAACCAAATTTATAGCTAAATTTTGTCCAAACAAAAATCATCAATATTCTATATGCTTCTTTCTTCCATTTAATGGATAGCCGAGTAGTAATATCATCTTTTGTGGTGTGTTTTGTCTAAAGTTCAAATCTCATCTCTCCCCTTTCCTACTATCTGGTTATCTAAAAACAAATTCAAAAATATATTAAACAACTAATGTTGCCAAATATTAAAAAAAAAAAAAAATCAATAAGAAAAAAACTCAAACACAACAAAACTTTTGAGACCATTCAGTCTCAATCACTCAACAAAATGTTCTATATATATGTTTAATATACTTCTATCGTGTTGTCAAGTAAAAAAAATTATAAATAAATCAAGAGCACCAAATCCCAAAATTTTAAATTTGGGTCCAAAAAACTTAAAAACCCAAGCAGCGTTTGGTACATGCACTTAAAAATTAAAAATATGTGTGAAAATATGTGTAATGTTATTTAAAAATTAAAAATATGTGTTTGAGCGGGTGTACCAAACGGTCCCCAATAATTAAAGTTTCAACAGTCCTTCTTGTGTATCTAATAATTTCTCAAAGTTATGAGTGTTGTGTCGGAACTTTAGACCCTCCGAGATGGACGTAAGTCTTAACTATGCTTTATTTATGGGGTTTTATGATTTGATCGTTGAACTGAATGCACTTCTTTTGTCTTCTTTCCTTGTCAATAATTGTAAAATTCATCATAAATTGAGACTTTTTGTGACTGACTGCAGGTGTCTATTGGGGAGGTTATAAGCATTGAGTTCGGGAAAACGAGTAAATGTGCTAATACTTTTGTTGGCTTGGATATTTCTCCGGATGTTGATTTGAGATGGAACTTCTTTTTTAATCTTAGATTTGTTCAAGCCATTTAATTAAATACCCTCCCTTTTTTTAAAAAAAAAATACTAATTATTTTTAACACACACGGGGAGATGAGAGAAAGTTTTTTTAAAAAAACTTATAATTGTGTATATCCAAAATGACTTAACTTTTAGATACATAGCACAAACTTTAAATCCCTTTTAACTCCCTCTTATTTGAGTAGGTACAGTGGTTAGTGCGTTACACCTACATTTCCATTTTAGTGCATCATTGTAATTGTTTATGTGGAATTGGTATGTTAATTTAACAACACTCTTAACATGTGAGATGACGCCTTGAACCGCAATGAGTAAGACATGCATAGATAGATCTTTCTTATAAAAGGAATTGAAAATTGAAAGCTGGGGGAGTAAATTTTTAATAGTTTATTTTATGTTTTTATTGTGATTTGATTCAACGACAGAGTTAGGATTTCAGATAGGAGACAAGATTGAAAGTAAATTAATTTAAAAATTATTAATCAATATTAATAAATAAATAAATAAACAATTATATGAAATTTTCATACACAATCTAAAATATATTTTAATTTATTTTATACCAAGTTTAATTTCCTCAATTGGCCTCCGTGTAAATAGTTTACAACCAAATCAAATTAAAAGAATAATTTAAATATATAGAGTTTTGAAGATGTAATTTGATTCCGTAAAATAATTTGAGAAAATAAATAAATAAAAAAGTGTGAAGAATATAGCAATATACGTAGAAAGTTGTATATATGTCTCACAGTTTTGAATGCTTTTAAAAATTATGTAGAATTCAACTTTTTCTTCCTTTACTCTTCTAAGTAGTTAAAATTTGATCAAAGGGATACTACAAATTTTACGAAGGGTCTATTTGGTGAGAGATCAAAAGGGCATTTTTAAAACTTAAAACTCTGTTTTGCAACTATAACTCCTCATAACTTTTTTACAAGCAGCCATTTAAAACTCAAAATATAGTTTTCCAGTAGCTTATACAAATGCACCCTAAATAGCTTTTACAAACTGATTTGTCACTAATCACAAAAAGTAATTTAAACACTCGTTTATTATCTTGTTGAAGTGTCACCAATTACATTGATTGACACATCAGTTTCTAAGTTTTTCATAATGAAATTTGTAGTAATTTTAGCATTTTCCTTTTTTAATTATTATCTTATGGGATCTACTATTCAATCTTGAGTTCAAGATGTTAGGTCAAATTATGTATTTGTTGGCAAATCTAAGTGAAAACGCATTTTTTATGCATTTGAATCTTAGTTTTTAAGTGATCATAATGTGTTAAAGAACTACAATAAAAACGCAACAAAATGACTCAAGGATCCACTTAAGAAATTGCAAGTTTTGTTGTCTCGAGTCTCAACACTAGGTGGTTGATCGAGACTTGCTGAACACTAGCTCGACACCTGGTTGATCAATTGAGACACGGAAAAACATAATTCTAATTCTATTTTGTGTGATGATGTGGCAATTTTGGAATTCATGCATTAGGGTTCCAAGACGACTTAAATAGTATTTTTTAGAGTCGTCATCATAAGAGGTCTGTGAGAACTACTGTGTAACATCATGGAGACATATTTTCAGATCTAGAGCACCTTATACAAAAAGAATTTGTTGCAATGTTATGCACCAAGCCGAGTTTCTAAAGCTGCAAAATTCATATTGTTCCTGTCAAGATTGTTGCACCCTCTACCTTCAACAATCAAAGTGTGATTGTGTGAGGTTAGTCATAGATTGGGTATCCATTATTGAAGAGATGCTTGGAAGAGTAGTCCAACCAGGTTGGAGTTGTGCTTAGACAGCTTTGTAGGTTTTACTAAAGATAGGTACTTCAAGATCAAGTAGATTCCTTATATTTGTAATCTCAATCTTTTACAGTAAGCTTTTTAAGTTGGTGGTTGGCTTTAAACCACTTGTTGGGGTTTTTCTTGTTAGGGGTTTTCTCATCACCTATGTTCAAATTTATTTTTTGCTACACTTAGAATTGACGAGTGATTGTGCTTGTCACATAATTAATTAGACCATTGCATAATTAACCTAATTAATTAAATTGGGTAATTGATTAATTGAAATAGGGTCAATTTAAACCCAACACAAGACTTGCGCATGAAGGAGTGAAATATGTGATAAGCAATTTTTTTTTTTTTTAAAGTGAGATTTAGTGGGACTTATTAGTCATCTTTTTTCTTTGTTTGTTCATGAAAATGCAAAAATGATGGTCACATTTTATCTTTGGAGAATTTCCAATTTGTGTCAGGGTAAAATACTTTCTTTCTAACATAATTAAGGATTGATTTTGTGGAGCTCAAGGCAATTTTGCCCCTCCTAGGTTGACTCCAAAATTTTCTGTCCTACTTTTTCTACTCCAAAAATAAAAACTTGACATGTGTAACCCAATTAATTAAATTTTAATTGTATTCCTTTAATATTTCAGTTACTCAAAATAAATAAATAACTTAACACACCCCATCACCACTACCAACCTTCACCACCACGGATCCATAACCTACCTTTACTAGCATCGTTGATGCTTCCATTCACAGCCAACCGTTGCCTCTGATGAACCCTTCTCTCTTCTACTTCATCCCTCTTAGCACACCCCAATCACCACCACCAACTTTCACCACCACTAGTCAACCACCTACCTTCGCCGACGTCGTCGATACTTTCATTCATGGCCAACCACTGCCTCCAATAAACCCTTCTCTCTTCCACTTCATCCCTCTCAAACCCACCCACCCACCACCACTATACTACCCCTCCCACCCACCTAACACCAACCTTCATCGGTGCCACTAACAAGAGGCTACTAAAGCCATCGACATAGTCATGGCCAACCACCCTCTTCAATGGACTCATATCTCTTCTACCCACCACCATTTGCAACCAAAGAACAAATAACCAAATCAAAATTTTGGTTAAAACAACAATCCCATCAATTTATAGAAAAAGGAGTAATTACACAAAACCCACTTGTGGTTTGGGTGAAAATCATTTTGCCTACTTGTGGTTTGAAAAGTATCACTTAACCCACTTGTAGTATGTTTTAGTCAATCTCCGTAACCCACCTCAAGCCCAGCCGTTACAAAAACACCTCTTAACCCCAAAACACGACATAACGCAAATCAAAATACCCAAAACTCAGAAACTTTTTTAGAGAGAGACATGTGGTGTTCTTCATGGTTTGGAGTGTCTTAGGGGGGGGGGGGGGGGGGGGGGGGGGGGGGGGGGGGGAAGAAAACACAAGTTTTGCAACATTGAAGCTAGGGAAGGTATGTGTGACTGCTGTTGATCTGCATTTAGGTTGTTAATGACATTTTTTTAATCCGACCCACCCACGTAATTATAGTTAGAGTTTGTAAAATTTTCTCAAAATTTTACCATCTTTGATGAAGTGGGTCTCGGGGTTGGATTCGTTATAGAGGTGCCACACCAAGGGAAGATGGTCCTGCTTAAAGGAGGGTGATCTGAGGAGATCAGGAAAATCAAGGGTGGGTAGAGAACGAAGAGCTGGGGGTTAGTTACAAGCCACAAGTTGTAAAGTACAGAGGCCAAAAAGGTAGAAAGAAGAAGGGAAAGCGGAGTAGTCAAAGAAGGAGAAGCGGTGGGAGAAGAGAGCCCAAGCGAGGTACATTGTGGCGGTGGTGAGGGCTCCACAGCCAACACCAAAGAGGAGAGTGACGACGACACTCAAGATGTCCTTGGTGCAGTCACGGAGGGAGCTGAAGTCGTCGGAAGCGAGGGGTTGTTAGGGTTTCCTGTACCCCAACAACATGTCGTTGCGATGGATCGGGTCACGGAAGAGGAAGATCTTAGTGGATTGGGTCACGGCATGTCCTGGTTTTTATTTTGATTTATAGCTTCGGTTTTGATGTTTTTTGTTGGTATTGGCTGCTTTTTGTAAAGAGTTTGAGTTTTATTTGAATTGGGTTTCGAAAATTTTGTTCATTTCGATTCATAGAAATGGTATGGGATGTGTTTGATTTAAATCTTCTATGCCGTGTGAGTATTAAAGAGATTTTGAGGTTTCCTAAATTGGGTTTTGACTGTTATTGTGAATGATGATGTTTACTAGGGTTTACTCAGGCAACACTGGGGCTTGGTATTGCCGAAGAAAGAAGTATACTTCAGTGCAATATAGGAAACAAGAGTCCTGTTTTGAAGGGAAATATTGTATAGTTCGGTTATTTGTGTAGGTTGATCTGGGTTTTATTTTTTTGGATATGTTCTTCACGTTCAAGATTTATGTGAATTAAGGAGAGATTAATACCACTTTTTGATATTGTTTCTCTTATATTTTTGTGCTATTTTTTGTTTTGGGAGGAGAGAGACACAAAATTTGAGCAAAAATACCTATTTACCCTTGATTTTAATAGAAATGGGTTACGGGAAAAAAAACGGATCATACCTCAAGTGGGTTAAGTGATACTTTTCAAACCACGGGTAGGTAAAGTGATTTTCGCCTAAACCACATGTGGGTTTAGTGTAATTACCCCAAAGAAAAACCATAGCACGCTTTTGAAAATAAATGAGATTATTGCAGGTTGATCTAAATAGTCACAAAAAATCCTTAATAACCATTCAATATAAAGATAACAATGGTGATGGGTGGGTTTGAGAGGCATGAAATGGAAGAGAGATGGGTCCGTCAGAGGCGGTGGTTGGCCGTGAATGGCAACATTGATGGTATCAGCAGCCTTTTGCTAGTGTCCCTAGCGAAGGCAGGTGGTGGACCAGTGGTGGTGAAGCTTGGTGGAGGACCGATGGTGGTGATGGACTAGTGGAGTGTGCTGGGTTTTATTTATTTATTTTGGGTAACCAAAATATTAAAAGAATAAAATTTAAATTTAAATATTTTTTTTAGATAGTTACAATATATTTTTAACCTTGCAACTCGAATGTTCAAGCTACAGAGTTAACCCTTTTTCTCCTAAACCCTTATGTAATTTGTGCATGAAGAGTTGTTAATTAAGCTACAAGGCTCTTGGCAGAGTTTAATTAATTAGCACATGGCAAGTTTGAATTTGTGGAGTATAGAGTGGAGCAGGAAAAGTGGGACAGAAGATTTGAACTCCCTTAGATTCACCATTGATTTCACTAGTTTCTCACCCCACCCCCAACCACCCCCCACCAAAAAAAAAAAAAAAAAAAACCCTAACGTTAGGGCTCATTTGTTATTGTTGTTTAAACAATAGTTTTCAATGTTTAAACAATATTATACGTATTTTCACACACTTTTTCATCTACATGTATTTCCAAAAAATACAAATAACGTTACTAGAATAACAATACCAAATGGGCAATGCTTGTGAAAGCTAACCATTGTTTATAAATAGTGACATCCACTTATAGTATATTGATTTTGTTAGCGAATGTCCTAAAGGCATTTGTTAGTAAACTATTTCAGAAAAGTTTTTATGGGAAAGGAAAATAAGCAAATGACTTTTTAACATATTTTTCTATTTCCTATAAAAATGGTATCAAAACTTTTCTAAAATGACTCATTAACAAATTAGGACACTCATTAACCGAACCCATAATATATTCCTTAGAAATGCACATGCACAAAATTTTTTTAATTTATACATGATGTAACTTTTTTACAAAAATATTTATTTTTAAAATTTGCTCTATTTTTTCTCATATATGTAATATTATCCACCCTTTAAATTAATGTATACAAATAAATAATTTTTCCTAAGAAATTCAAAGTGAAATTGAAAGATAATTGTCTTCACTTTTTAAATTTTATTTAAAGAGTATCTATTTTTAAATAGGAAAATGCTAAAAGTACTACAAGTTTTACTATATTAAGCTTACAAATTAATGTGGCAATAAATGTGATTGGTAGCCTTCAACAACCTCATAATTGAATATTTGAATTATTTCTTTATAATTGGTGACAATAAATGTGATTGGTGAGCTTCATCAACCTCACAATTAAGTATTTGAATCGTCTCTTTATGATTGATGACACAATAGTTTGTAAGTTTTATGTAGTAAAACATGTAATGCCTATAGCACTACTCTTTTAAATAATCACACCTATATACGCAAAAATGGGATATGACTCATCAATATTACATTACTCAACAACATTTCATATGATTAATAATTACTAAATCCACATTTGAATAATGTGATTTCATCCACAATTGAACTATGTGATTTCGATGTGTTCATGGTATTTACCAAAATATCTAGATGGTCAAATTTAAAAACTGTCTAGTTCATAAACTATTGGGGATTTATATATATATATATATATATAAAACAAAAATCCTATAATGACAAATTAAGGCCCATACTTTAAATATATTATTTCAAACTCCACACTTTCATTATTACACTTAAAGAAACACTTAAAGAATATGCTTGTAGACATCTCATTTTGTACCTGGTTAATAAGCTTTAGTCCCTAGTCCCAATGATGAGATTGATATGTTTATAAAAGGTAATTGAAGATATTTTGATAATTTGGAAGGAATCACAACTGTAGGGCTAGGATTTGTGGCCCAAGCCCAAAAACAATAAATTTGTAGAGCGTGGATGATAGAGCTATGTTAACTATGGAGCTTGCAACGGTTGATCACAACATACCAGTATAAACCAGCATAAAAGTACACGTAAAGACCAAGTATGTTCAAGTCCGAAGAATCTTATGATAAATTGAATACAGGTTCCAGTTCTTAGCGCTACAATTCGACCTCCCCCTATTTTAAGAGCCCTTCTTCTTTATATAGCATTCTCTCCTTCCATCCCCATTGTCCACTTGTTCTTTATCTAGGCTCCTACTTGAGTGCATGTCATGTCATGTATCTTCCTCAGCTTTTTGTGAGTGGCGGTAGATGAGATTACCCTGTTCAGGGGTCTTCTCCACATAAATGCAGTCAGAAAAGTTGTTGCAGTGCATTTAATACGGTGGTAGCAGCTTTTCCTTTAGATATTTCCCCATTCTTATCATCTCCAGATATATTCAGAGCTCATCTTGATCAGTAGGGATGCTAGGAAGATCATTCGGACCTTCTACACATTTGATTAATCAATACTATTCGTATCCGAGGAGTAGGACCTTTTCGGACAGATAGCGACCTTTTCGGATTGTACCCATCCCTTCTCCTTCTAGATGGACTTTGTCCCTACCAGTTTCTTCTCTTCGAACACACAGTAGTCCTCAAATGGGGCCCTAGGCCCACTACGTTAGATTGGGTCTTTTCCCCCACAATAGCCCCTTAAAATTTTAATTTCTCCCTCGCATCCGGGGAGAAAAAAAATAAGATTTTGACCTGCCACGCAATGAGAAGTTTAAAAAGAGCACATAAATATCCAAGCTTGCACGTGCGCAAGCATAGATGCAAGTGCTTCATCATTGCCGCTGTCATTTCCGTATTCCTAAAGCGCTGTATTAATTACTTCAGGCGGTGTTTTGTCTTTTGCATCCAACAGTAGGTCATTGATCCAATGGACATGGCTTTTCTTTGGGACTTGGACGGGATGAATTGCATCCTTTCACCTATCCTCATATATAAGCCCTCAGAGGAGGTTATTTTTTCTTTACTTTACGAATCCTCAGAATACCCAGCGAACTCGTGCGTTCAAAATCCTTCAAGCTTCTTCAATTATCTGTCTTATTTCTTCCCAGAATCTACTAAAAGTCTACTTCGAGTACAGAGATCATTCTCCAGTTCTGTCTGTGTAAGTTTCGACATCCTTGATCCGTTATTTTCTTCTTGGCCAGGATTTTCAACCTTCAAACCCCTATTTCTTGGTTATTGCTTCAAATATTTCTTAAAAATGGGTAGATTTCAATACCTCGTCGATAGTCCTGCTTTGATAGAAGAATTTAAGCAGACCTATGGTATATCGCGGGGGGTAAATTTGAGGTATTGCCCTCTGGAGCGGATGTTAACGGACCGAAGAAAGGGGGAAGTCATAATCCCCATGATTGCCTTCATTGAAGGGGGAATGACCCTTCCAATGGGTTCCATTACCTTGAACTACCTTCGCAACCATAGACTTTCTCCCGAGCAATGCGCGCCCAATAATTTTAGGATCCTAGGAGCCATTGATGCCCTGAACCTTCAACTAGGATTAGGGTTAACCTGACGTGACCTGGTACATATGTACGAGTGTCATAGCCAAAAGGGGGCGGGATATTACCTTAAATCCCGATCTGACACTGTTAGACTTCTCTCCTGCCTTTCCAAGTCAAATAAAGGGATGAAAGACGACTATTTGATTGTCTCGAGCGCGTGGCATGACGGTTTTCACTGTTGAACCCAGCCAGGAGAGCTAGGTGTCATCTTCTAGTTTTCTAACTAAGTTTTTTTTTTTTTTTTTTTTTTTTTTTTTTTTTTTTTTTTTTTTTTTTTTTTTTTTTTTTTTTTTTTTTGTCTACAGATAGAGAGCATACTTCCCCTCGGCTTAGCCTCACCAATACTGCCACACTTAATTATTTATTACGCTCGGAGATCTTTGTGAGCGAAGACGGACAGCTACGGTCCGTTCCCCTCATCCTCGGCTACACACCAAAAGCAACCGATATTCAGCCGATCAGCAACGCCATTACACAAGGTGATCATCGACTTTGGCGAATAGACGTCGCTCAGCGTGGTTTCTTAGCGCCATACGACCTCGAACCCGTTCCGCACCCAAATCCACAGGGTGTGCCATTGCTTGTCTAACTAGTTCAACAAGTCCCCCTTGAACCGGCGGTCGTAGGCGAGAGGGTCGGCTCTTCATCCTCTTCACTAGAGGAACAAATAGACAAGTTCAGATTCGAAGGAGAAGCTTCAGGGGGGTTCAGGTGATACCATCCACAGTCTCCGAGGAGGAGATTGATAGGCAGTCCAGTGTCCATCCTCTAATTCTGATAACCACTCTTCCAGAGGACTTCTCGGAAGAAGAAGAAATGTCAGATTTAAAGGCTTTAATGAGGAATAGGGGCAAGAAGGCCGAGCCAAAGGGTACTGGGACTTCCCAGCCCATGGTGAGTTTGCCTCCACCTCCACCTCAGGTTCCTAACCTCGGCTTAAAACCCGTACCAGACCTGAAGAAGAAAAGGCCCCTCGAGACTGAGGAAAGGGAGGTGGTGGTGCCAACGAAGACAACCAAGCAACAGAAGGTGGCAAGAGACCACCGGAGCAAAAGGGCCTCGTCCACAGAGAGCCGAGATAAGCCTCCTGTTGCTGATATGCGCCGAGGGCCACGCACATGGTCTCCCAAGTTGGAGCTAGACAGTGCTCCTATTTCTTAGGATACTTCCCTCAGAAACTATGATGGGGGAAGAGCAAGGCTAGTGGCTGAAGCTTTGGAGCAACCATTGCTCCTCCCCCGAGACATGGAGTCATATAGACGCTTTAGCCAGTATGAACTCTTTATGTCCTTGAAGAGGGACCTGGCCATGGTAAGTGAGTTAATCCAGCTCTTCAGTTTAGCATGTTAATTTTTCGCTTGTTTTATGCTAACCCTTTTACTTTATTACGCAGATTACCCAGCAAGTCTTCGTGGCTGCAGAGTGGAATAAAAAGGCATACGTTGAAGCCCAAGCTGAGGCCCACTCTTGGTCCAAGGCAGAAAAAACCTTGGGCAGCTTGAAAGTGGAGTTTTCTCATATCTCCGAGCAGCTCAAAGAGGTAACCATCGAAAGGAATAGCCTCAATGTCGGCCTGCAAAACGCTGAGAGCCAGGCCGAAGCCCAACGCAAGTTACTAAATGAGACGAAGACCAATTTGGCAGCTGAGAAAGCACTTGTGAAGGAACTTCGCATCGAACTCCAAAAGGCTAAGGAGTCTGCCAAGCTAGCTCAGAGGAATGCTCAGCTGGCTAAAGAGGCGATCGAGGCCAAAAAGAAAGCAGCGTACCAACTGGGAGTGGAGGTGACTGAGAAAGCTATTACTGAGCAGTTTGCCTCGGTCAGCCGGGACTACTGCGATATAACATAGGGCAAGGCATTGGATGCTGCTAGGGTGCCTGCTGACTCGGAACTGAGATTGCCTAGGAGCATTTATTACGAACCATACATTCGAGAGCTCCTAGAGTCTGATCCCTCTCCTCCAACACAACTCCTAGAGGCTTCGGAGCAATCCTTGGTCAGCCAAGCTCCTCCAACCACCTTTGGGCCTTCTAAGAATTCTGGTCAACCAGGTGATCAGAGTACCTTAGTTGAGTCACGCAAGGACAAGGGCGAGGGCTTGGAAAAAGAGAAAACCTCCTTAGAGCCCAAGGACCAGGCCCCAGGAGCTGCTGCTACTCGGATAAGCTAGGCTGCCGACCCTGTGGTCCCTCAAGCAAAAACTTAGATACTTAGGTTTTTTTTTTTATTTATTTTATTTTTTTATATATTATTTTCTTATTCTTGTTTTTCTTTTATGTAAGGGATTGTAAACTATCCTCTTTTAATCAATGAAACAATTTCTCTTTTACTTTTGGTGTCTTTGTTGCATATCATATGACTTACTTTTGTTACAAGTAACTGTACTTTGTAATTATGGTAATGTAGGTAAACATAATCACCATATCATGCTAATAATGCATATAACTAAGATTGACACTGAAAAGAACAGTCTATATAAGAACTACTACTAAGTAATGAATGCAACAAGTGTTATAAAAGTTTCACAGGTCTTTTCGAACATGCACAAAGAAGGTTAACATAAGCTAGAGTTAATTTAAATACATTTGAGAATGTCAGAAAAAACTCATTCCAGAGTTAAACTTCAACAATAATAACAACACAATGGTGTTGACTAACCTATACTATCTGATCCAAGGATTGCAGGTATGTGAAGGAGTGTTAACTAATCGAAATCATCTGGTCTGAAGACTGCAGGCATGATTGGATTCAAGTTTAAACACTTAGAGAACCGATAATGAGTGTTAACTAACCCAAATCATCTGGTCCGAGGACTCCAGGTATGATTGGATTTAAATTTAAACACTTAGAGAACCGTTAAGGAGTGTTAACTAACCCAAATCATCTGGTCCGAAGACTACAGGCATGATTGGATTTAAGTTTAAACACTTAGAGAATCGATAAGGAGTGTTAACTAATCCAAATCATTTGTTCCGAGGACTACAGGCACGATTGGATTTAAGTTTAAACACTTAGAGAACCGTTAAAGAGTGTTAACTAATCCAAATCATCTGGTCCAAGAACTATAGGCATGATTGGATTTAAATTTAAACACTTAGAGAATCATTAAGGAATGTTAACTAACCCAAATCATCCGGTTCGAGGACTACAGGCATGATTGGATTTAAGTTTAAACACTTAGAGAACTGTTAAGGAGTACAAATTGTCATAGTGGTTAAAGAGAAGATTTGATTAATAATAGTACCTTTTAAGGTTATTTACATTCAAAGGGCGCGGTATTACATGACTATCTAAATCCTCCAGGAAATATACCCCAATGCCAGCCCCTAAAGTGATACGATATGGCCCTTCCCAATTGGGTCCTAGCTTTCCCCAGGCTGGGTTTTTCGTAGTGCCCATACCTTTTCGGAGTACCAAATCACCAGGTTCTAGAGGCCTTAGCTTTACGTTGGCATCATAGTCTTGCCTGAGCTTTTGTTGGTAATGCGTCAATCGAACCATTGCATTTTCTCTCATTTCCTCAATCAAATCCAAACTCCTTTCTAGAAGTTCATCATTGCTGGTCGGACTGAACGAACTGGTTTTCAGAGTTAGAAACCCAGTTTTCAGAGGGATGACAGCTTCAGCCCCATAAGTCATCGAGAAAGGGGTTTCTCCAGTGGATCTGCGAGACGTAGTTCTATAAGCCCAAAGTACGTGTGGCAACTCTTCCACCCACTTGCCCTTCGCATCGTCTTATCTCTTCTTCAATCTATTGACTATGACTTTGTTAACTGCTTTTGCTTGTCTGTTTCCTTGGGGATAGGCAGGGGTAGAGTATCTATTCATGATTCCCAGTTCGCTACAATAACTCCAAAATGCCTTATTGTCGAACTATAGTTCGTTGTTCAAGATGAGAGTATGAGGAACACCGAAATGAATAATAATATTCTTCCACACAAATCTCTGCACATTTACGTCTCGGATGTTGGCTAGAGGCTCAGCTTCAACCTATTTGGTGAAATAGTCTGTGCTAACTAGAAGGTACTTCCTGTTTTCGGCAGCTTTTGGGAATGAACCACTATATCTAAGCCCCACTAAGCAAATGGCCATGGACTAGATAGTGGGTTGAGGACTCCACCTGGTTGGTGTATGTTCAGCGTGAATCGTTGACATTGATCGCATTTCTTAACGTACTCGTGGGCTTCTTTTTGCATGTTCGGCCACCAATAATCTTGGGTAATGGCTCGGTGAGCTAAAGACCTGCCTCCGGTATGACTCCCACAAATTCCTTCATGCAATTCCTCTAGTAGCAACTCAGCCACTTCTGGATGCATACATAACAGGTACGGTCCTGAATAGAAGCGTTTGTATAATCTCTGGTCCTCGGATAGCTAGAATCTGGTCGCCTTCCTCTGAATTTTGTCAACTTCCCCGTTTTCTTCAGGCAGAGTATCTTCCTTCAAGAACTTGACTATAGGGTCCATCCAGCAGAGCCCAGTTATGATTTAGTGAACTTAGACTGCATCTCTTCTTGCCTTTGTAGGCCCATGCAAGTCCTCGACAAGGATGACTCTCGGTAAATTTTGCGCCGAAGAGGTAGCAAGTGTGGCCAGAAAGTCAGCATGTGCGTTACCACTTCTGGGAATATGCAGTAAGCTGAAAAATTCGAATTCCGACTGCAGACATTTAACTTGGTTCAAGTATCCCTGCATCCTCTCATCCTTTGCCTCAAAATCACCTTGTACTTGACCCACGACTAACCTTGAGTCTGAGAACAACTCCACTGCCTTTCCTCCCATTCTTTGGACCATAGACATTCCCATCAATAGGGCTTCGTACTCCGCCTCATTATTTGTTGCCAAGAAACCCAGCCTTAATGATTTTTCAATGATGATTCTCTCAGAAGATATCAATACTAGCCCCACTCTAGAACCTTTCTGGTTCGCTACGCCGTCCACATATACTTCCCAGTGGGAAGGGCCTTGTTGAGAAATCATGCCAACCGATTTTCCATCCATGTCCTTCTCTGCCGTTACTTCTTCTAAACTAGGTTCCGTGAACTCGGCCACCAAATCTGCAAGGATCTGCCCCTTGACAGAAGTGCGAGGCATGTGTTGGATATCGAAAGCCCCCAAGATAGTGCCCTACTTGGAAATTCTCCTTGTGTAGTCGGCACTTCGAAGTACGGATTTTAGCGGTAGTTGTGTGAGCACGACGACCGTATGTGCTTGGAAGTAATGGGGCAATTTTCGTGTTCCGAGTACTACTGCCAAAATAGCTTTCTCCAGCGACAAGTACCTAATCTCTGCCTCATGTAGAGATTTACTCATATAGTAAACTGACATTTGCACACCTTAATCCACACGTATCAGTACTAGACTTACAGCATAAGGAACCACAGCAATATAGGCAAACAGGACCTCATCTGGTTCAGGGCTAGACATAATCGGTGGCTGAGCCAAGTAGTCTTTGAGTTGTTAAAAGGCCGAGGCACATTCTTCAGTCCATTCAAACCCTTTCCACTTGTTGATCAGTGAGAAGAAAGGTTTACACCTATCTGCGGACCGAGAGATGAATCGGTTCAGGGCAGCTGTCATCCCTGTTAACTTCTAAACCTTTTTTGGATTTCGAGTAAGCTGTAGATTTTGAATAGCCTTTATCTGATCGAAGTTAAACTCAATTCCCTTGTGTGTCACCATGTAACCCAAGAATTTGCCTGACCCTACACCAAATAAGCATTTGGAAGCGTTCAGATGTAACTTGTGTCTTCTTAGGATTTCAAAAGTGTTGTCAAGGTCCTTCATATGCTCAGAAACGACTTTACTTCTACCACCATGTCATCTATATAGACTTCAATACTTTTTGCCTAACTGTGATTCAAACATTCTTGTCATCATTCGCTGGTAAGTAGAGCCTGCATTTTTCAGACCGAATGACATCACTTTATAATGGTAATTACTAGTAGGGGTAACAAAAGCGGTCTTCTCCTGGTCATCTGGGGCTAATGGTATTTGATGGTAACCTTGAAAAGTATCCAAGAAACTCATCCGAGGATGGCCTACAGTAGCATCTACTAGCTGATTAATTTTCGGCATAGGGAAAGGATTCTTAGGACAAGCCTTATTTAAATCGGTGAAATCTACACAGACTCGCCATTTCCTGCTCTTCTTCTTTACTACCACAGTATTTGCTAACCACTCAGGGTACAAAACCTCTTTAATAGCTCCAACATATTTGAGTTTCGTTACTTCTTCTTTGACTGCATCTGCATGTTCTTTAGATGGCCGCTGAAGAGGTTGTTTCTTAGGGACAGTCAGTGGGTTGACCCTCAGATGGTGGCAAATGAACTTTGGATCTACTCCCAAGGCTTCGTAAGCACTCCAGGCAAATACGTCAATATTTCTCTTAAGGAAATCAATTAGCTCTTCTTTTTCTGGTTGAGGCATCTGAGATCCGACTTGAAAGAACCTTTCAGGATTGTCCTCGATTAAAACTTTTACTAAATCCTTACATCTGATGCCTTCATCAAGATCTTCGACGAGTGACACCCGACTTTTTAACTGCTATAAGTCTCCCTCGGCCCTGGCCGAGGACTCGATTTCGGGCTTGTGCTGGATGGCAGCCACCAAGCATTGTCTGGCCGAGGACTGATCTCCACAGATTTCACAAACTCGTCCTTCGGATGGATATTTAATTTTTTGATGTAGAGTAGAGGAAACAACTCCTAGCGTATGTAGCCAAGGTCTGGCTATAATTGCTTTATAAGGGGAACACACATCTACAACAATGAAGTCTACTTCCACTACTTCCAAGCCATTTTGCACAGGCAGCCGTATCTGGCCCTTCGGGGTGACAATTCTTCCCTCGAAGCTAACCAAGGGAGAACAGTATGGTGTTAAGTCATCAGGTTTGAGGTTCAGCCCCCTGTAGAGGTCAGGGTACATTATCTCCACCGCGCTACCCTGGTCTACCATTACCCTCTTCACATCATATCCTCCAATTCTAAGGGTGACTACTAAAACGTCGTCATGAGGTTGGATGGTTCTAATCTTATCTTCGTCCGAGAAGCCTAAAACTGGTTGAACAACTAGTCTAGCGCTCCTCGGATCTCGACCAAAGTCCTCTGCCGATAACTGAGCTATTGATATAACCTTAGATGGCTAGGACCCTGTTCTTCCTGGTGTGGCGAAAATGACGTTAATAGTCCCTAATGAAGGTTTCGAAGAATCATTCCTCTCGGGCTCAGAATTCATCTGACCTTCTCGGCCACTGGAGTAATGCAAGAGGTGCCTCAACCTATCTTCGCGGACCAGTTGGTCCAAATGATCCTACAGACTTCTGTAATCTTCAGTGTTATGCCCATGGTCTTGGTGACTCTGGCAATAGAGATTGTGATTGCGCCTCTCAGGATTCCCTACCATTTTACTCGGCCACTTAAAGAATGGCTTATTCTTAATCTTCTCCAACACTTGGTGAACTGGCTCCTTGAACACAGTATTGACTGCTTGAGCATTTGTTGAACCCGATTGCCCAGGGAAATCTCTCCGTGGCTTGTTGTTATTGTAACGGTCCGACCTGAAATCCTTCCTCTCCTAGGGGATAACCTTGTCCTTACCCTTCCCTTGTTGCTGATCCTCTTCAACCCTTTTATAATTTTCAATACGGTCTATAAGTTGACGCATGTTAGTAACAGGATTACCAAACAAAGACATTCTTAAACCATGGTCAGTAGGGAGGTCGAGCTTGAACGTGTCAAAGGCCATTGCATCAAAGTTGCCCTCCATGTCATTAAACATCTCCCAGTACCTATCCGAGTATGCCTTCAGGGTCTCACCCTCATGCATGCTCAAGGATAGCAGAGAAGACAAGGGCCTGGCCACTCTTCGATGTGTGATAAAACGTGAATCAAAAGCTTGAGTGAGCTCTTTGTAGGAATTGATGGAATCTGCTTTCAAGCTATCGAACCACCTCATTGCAACCGGTCTAAGACTGGAGGGGAAGACCTTACACATCAGAGCTTTATCTTTGGAATAGACAACCATCCTTTGATTAAAGTGGCTCACATGCTTCACAGGGTTCGTTTTACCATTATAAATAGTAAAGGTTGGCTGGTTAAAACGCCGAGTAAGTCTCGCTCCTTCAATCCTGTGCGTGAAGGGTGACCTAGAGATTTGATTCAAAGCCTTACTCATAGCATCGTTTCCTACCCCTCCACGTGATAGGCTTTGAGGCTGCTTTTTGCGATAGTGCTCCTCTTCGTATGAAAAGGATTCACTGATTGGTGTTCGAGACCTCTGCTCGTAAGTGACATCTTACTCATCACCCCAATCCTCATCCGAATGCGAAGAAATACATTTTCTTTTTGCATGGCGCAACTCTCTCCTTAACCTCTCAGTTTCCAGTTGCATGTTGTTCTTTTCTGCATGAGACACGTCACTTCCTCCATGCGGTTGACTTCGCTCAGGGTGCGTAGTATGTACGCTACCTTCACAATCTCGTCTCTGCTCTAAATTGAGAAAAGGGTCTGTGTGTTGGGACACCCCAGATTCTGCTGGTTGTTGACCTGGTTCAGCCATTATCAACTGTTGCTTCCACTTCTACTCAAGCTCTTCCCACAGACTGCACTAATTGTAGGGTTAGGATTTGTAGCCCAAGCCCAAAAACAATAAATTTATAGAGCGTGGATGATAGAGCTAGGTTAAATATGGAGCTTGCAACGGTTGATCACAATATACCAGTATAAACCAGCATAAAAGTACACGTAAAGACCAAGTATGTTCAAGTCCAAAGAATCTTATGATAAATTGAATACAGGTTCCAGTTCTTAGGGCTACAATTTGACCTCCCCCTATTTTAGGAGCCCTTCTTCTTTATATAGCATTCTCTCCTCTCATCCCCATCGTTCACTTGTTCTTTATCTAGGCTCCTACTTGAGTGCATGTCATGTATCTTTCTTAGCTTTTTGTGAGTGGCGATAGATGAGGTTACCCTGTTCAGGGGTCTTCTCCACATAAATGCGGCCAGAAAAGTTACTGCAGTGCATTTTATACGGTGGTAGCAGCTTTTCCTTTAGATATTTTCCCATTCTTATCATCTCAAGATATATTCAGAGCTCATCTTGATCAATAGGGATGCTAGAAAGATCATTCGGACCTTCTACACGTTTGATTAATCAATACTATTCGTATCCGAAGAGTAGGACCTCTTCGAATTGTACTCATCTCTTCTCCTTCCAGATAGACTTTGTCCCTACTAGTTTCTTCTCTTCGGATGCACAGTAGTCCTCAAATGGGGCCCTAGGCCCACTACGTTAAATTGGGCCTTTCCCCCCATAACAACTTAAAAGTGCTCAAATTATTTTGAAAATGATGTTGAAAATGACATTTTTTTTCACTGTTTTTATCATAACTTTTGATCCACAAAGACTTTTTGAGTTAGGTTTGCTTTATTAGAAAGTAGACATCCTGGACTTAAATTTGAACATAAATTTTGCATGATTTGAGTTTATATTGAGCGAGTTATGACCATTTGAAGTTGGGCCAATTATGCAGTCAAATTTAGGGTTTTTAAGAAGCATGTGTACACATGGGTTAAGCATGCGTATGCATGCCTCGAACCTGCATATATAGGCTTGTTTTCAGCAGCTTAAAACTTCAGTTTTGGCCCCCCAAGACCTCAATCTTTGATAGGGGACGACCCTTAAACCCTTCGGAACGTCTAAAACCCTTTAAATGACTCCGAAAACCCTTGTTTAAGGATATAAATACAATCTTATGCCTCTAAACTCTAAACTCAAACCCTAGCTAGAGAGAGACTATTTTTCACTAAAACTCATCCAAGAATACTCCTCTCTTAATCTTCTGCACACTCAGCTACTATGTACATTTTTCAGTTATTCAAAACCTATCTCTAGTGGTCTTAAGGCAGAAACTTGTTTTCAATCCCAAAATCAAAACTTTTTTCAAAAGCTTTTCAAGAGTCTTTTTTATTATTTTTGAGTTGTGACTAACATAGAATTATTGATATGTTTGATTCCCTTGATTATCATTTGATCTTGTTGTGTAAACACTAACGGGTTGGTTAAATATCTACAAAGTTGTGATCCATAAGCAAGGTAAGTCTCTTTCCATGGTTCCTCCTTAATTTGGATTTTTATAACTTGTGTTCTTATTATTCTTAATTTGATTTATATGTTATGCATACTTAGAAGTTATTTTTTGGTTTGTTTAGTCTTAATCTTTTGTGTTTAATTTTGTCCTAAGTATGAATAGGTCCTATTTTCATCTGTTTTGCTTTATTTTAATCATCTGTTTAGGTCCTGTTTAATTTTGTCCTAAGTATGCTTAGGGTTCTTCCTTATTTCATCTGTTTTGCTTTGTTTTAATCATCTATTTCGGTCCTCTTGAGTCTAGTTTTCACATGTTTAGCTTTAAGGTTAGTAGAATATCATGCTTTATATGTTTGAATTGTTAGATTAATGATTAGGGTTTACATGTTTTGATGAACAACATGAACATGCATAGATGTATAAGTGCTGTGATGCAGTAAGGTAAATCGTGCATATGAATATGATGAACATGCATTTGGATGACAAGCATGATATGGTTGATGAACATGATGAATGCTATGATGCTATTCTCGAATGATTGAATATGTTTGATTAAGTGCCATGATCGTATGCTACTGCCTTGTTGTTGTTGCTGCCTTATGGATGCTATTGTGATATGTTGGTTGTTGCCCTTGGATATATATGTGCTAGATGAATGATAGGACTTTATGCCATGAATGCGATATAATTGAGATGCCATGTTGTGTGTTGATGCATGTTAGGGTAGGTTGTGTGTAGAATAACCTATTAAAAGACCTCTTGATGGGATTAGGATTTGGAACACAATGAGTGGAAGCTGACTTATAGGTCGGGTGGTGTTGGGTGCCTAACATCTTCCCATCCCTATACCTAAACTCCAGACTCGTGCTCTGGTAAGATTAGTCCTACACATAAGAGTGTTATACATATGGTTCTTAGACCTAATCTAGGTGACGACTCCGTTTTCACCATCAACCTGATCCGCTCCAAGCTGAGGTGATCTTCCTATGAGAAAACCACTCGTCGCAGGTGTTTACGCCCATAATGCTTTATTTGTTTTGAGGAAAATATTTATAGGAAAATATTTTCCCATTTTTAAGTGTTTGTTTACAAGTAAAATGTGGTCAAACTAGTAAAATATTTTCTATTGAACGTAAAATCCATTATAAAATATTTTACATTGGAAAGTTTGGTAATTTTTTTTACAAAAACACACAATGGTTTCCCTTAACCTATCTGGTGGCTAGGTCATCAGTGTGGTGGGCTGGATAGACGATGCAAACGGTCTGGTGGTTGGAGCTGCCATTCCGATGACCAGTACCAACAATCTGGTGGCCAGAGCTATCGCTCCTATGACATGTGCTAGGTTCAGCAGTCGCCTTAGTGACCAGTGTCGGAAGTTTGATAACTAAAGCCGCCATTCCGACCATCGGTGCTTGCGTTGAAGCCACTATTCTCGTCTTCCAATTATCGGACCTCTGGCACTAGTGACTTTGGTCGCTAAGCCATTGGTTTTGATAATTTGCTTGAAAATTTTTACTTGTCATACTAAACGCCTAAAAATGTTTTACATGTAAAGTTGTTTACCTGTAAAATATTTTAGGTTTGAAAATATTTTACTTCAAAACAAACGGAGCATTAAGATCATATATGAGGTTTTGTTTGACACAATAATTAAAGTATGGGATTTGAAGTAACACATTTAGAAGGTATGGGGTTTAAGTTATTAAGATGGACTCAAACCCTCATTCTTGGGAGATTATGTAGTTCCCCTGAGATACAAGGTTATTGGCAATTAAAATTAATTAAAAGTTTCACAAAATTAAAATTCTACTGTCTTTTAAACCTAATATATAAGTATTTTTAATTTTTACCTGATTTTTAAGTGTTTGTTTAAAGTTATTGTATACATATTTTTAGTTCCTAATATAATTTTTTTTTTAAACTTCCTAATATAATTCTTCCCAAGAGTTATTTTTACCTTAATGATTTGGCACCTTTATGCGTTTAATTCTAACAATCATTGTTTTTATAAAATAACAGAAGTTAGAGAAACAGTGTTTATATTTTTTTTTTTTTTTACGAAACACATGTGAAGAAGGAAATCCATGTTACATTATTTGAGAGAGAAAAAAGAAAAAGAAAAAAGAACACAAGCATGTAAAAAGAAAATTAAAGAAATGTCCAAGATTTACTAATACTAAGTAAGAACACGATTGAATTTGAATTCCTAATTGCCAAATGGTGAGAGAGACAAAGTTAACGAGCAAATTTACTTATATATATAGAGAGAGAGAGAGAGAGAGAGAGAGAGAGAGAGAGAGAGAGAGAGAATTAAAAAGCAAAGTTAAACTGTTAAGTAACCAGAATTAAAAAGCAAAGTTACACTGTTAAGTAACCATTGAACTAACAATTGATCTTCCACATGGTATGAAGATGCAATATTCGCATCCTTTTGTCGTGTATATGTTTAAGTATACATGTATGTAGATAGACAAACTGATTTGATTTTGGAATTTAAATTCTGATTACATAGAAAATCAATTGGTATCTTAGCTAATAATAAAGAATAATTATTATAGAGCAAATATAATAATTGAAAATTTATCGTATCTTAAAAGAAAAAAGAGTTTAGCATGTACATATTTATATGGTCGTGACATTAATTTATACTACAGTTAATGTAAATTAGAAGAGAAATGGTATATTTACAACATTTTCATAATATTTTTATAATAAATTTTAGGCATTAGTTTATTACTGGTTTTTACTTTTAATCACCTACTACTGAAATTATTTTCTTGCCCACTATTAATAACAAGTAATAACCAAGGTTTTCAAACCTGGACCAGATCGGGAGGTCGGACCGTGAAAACCGGGAACTAAGATGAAAACCGTTGTTTTAAGCATAAAAAACTGGATTTTTTGTTAATTCCGTGAACTCCTAAAACCAGGGTTGGACCACACGAACCGGTGGCAAGAACTGTGTGGTCCAACCCCTTAGCAATTTAAAAAAAAAAAAAAAAAAACTTAACACAATTTTATTCTACTTAATTAAATTAACCATCTCTTACAAGGAATAAAAAAATATATTATAATTAAAATCTTTCAAAGATATTCAACTTTACTTCAAAAATTAATCATAAATTTTAATATTTTCATGGTTATTATTTTATTTTATTACTTTCTTATTTCATTATTAAATATATATACTTGAAAATCTTTAAATTTTCCTCATATATAGATATATTGTCAATTTTTCTAGTTTTATAAATTTAATATCTATATTTAGGCTTTAATTAATTATTAAATTAATTATGAAGTCATCACGGTTCGACCCCAGTTCGACCTTAAAAACTTTGAACCTCTTCCTTTTACGGTTCAATGAACGATCTGAATCTAAAAATCTTGGTAATAACTTCTCACTTACGATTTGTTGTGAAAATATTATAGAAATATCATTTTTCAAAATAAGAAGGTAAGATGATGGTGATGCATAAATAAATAGTAAACAATCTCTTTAAAAGCTTTTCTCAAAAAAAAAAAAAAAGAAAAAAAAAATCTCTTTAAAAGCAAATTAATGATTTCCGTGACATCATTATGTAGCTCTATGCCGATGCTTTTGCTCCTAACTAGCAAGCTAGCTTGAAGCAAACAAGAAACTGAATAACAAATCAGTGGGCCAAAAAAGTGAAAGTATGAAACCTAGAAATTGGATTCTTCATGCGAAGTTCTTGATGATTTCTTGAACGAACGGCTTTCCTGACTCTGGAAGAAAAGAACAGACAATGTGGGTTGACAAGATAGTAACTTGCCTCCAGTACTTTCCAAAAAAGTATTCTGTCTTTTAATTACAAATGACTCTAGCCTACTTCTTTGAATGTAGTAGCCATCTTGGATTCTGGGTTCAACAGGGGTAGTTTACATGTTCAATCCTTCGCAAATTACATGTATACCCAAGTTAATTACCGAAAGGACCTATAACTTAGTAGTGATTAGGGTATAAGCTACTCTACCTCTAATTGAAATGCTAAAGTTATTATCAATTTCAATATAGAAAACTTACAAATTGATATCAAAATGCGGTAACGAATGTAATTAGTGCATTTAACAACATAATAAGTTTAGGTTATTTTATAGCGGTACTCTGGTTATATAATGTATTGTAAGCTTATTTTAAAAACTTTATATATTATTTTTATGTTTATGTGTTCTAATAAGAATTACTGTTTTCTCAATATATATATATATATATATAGGGATGTTTATCCCACATCGGTCATGTGTGTTAAAGTTTTAGTCTTTATAACTCCAAACTACTACTACAAAGGTTAGACCATTTTGTAGCAGTAATCTGATTATGTAATATATTATAAGTCTGTTTAAAAAACTTTATATATTACTTCGTATTTGTGTGTTCTAATCAGTATTACTGTTTCCTCAAAAAAAAAAACATAATAAATAAATCTTTGAATTAATTTTTTTGGTAATTAATGACATATCATATTGTAAAACATATAATAGAATTACATTCTCCTCCCGTGAAATTAGGAGAAAGGACACTCAACCTCAAACTTGATGAAAAAAAAAAAAAAAAAAAACTTTCCTCCCTTAACATCCGTTTGACTAAATTTTGTTAAATTAATATTAAAAATGTTTGTGTATTAACTTGTCCTTTGCTTAAGAATAGGTTTCCAAAAGTATCCTCAATTTAAGAATTAAAATCCGTTGTTTTTAATTTTTAATTAAAGTGTATTTTAAAATATTAAATATGACTTTCGCTTATTTTTCTTCTTATTTCGACATATTATGGAGCTATTTGTCGTTGCCACTGGCAGCTCCACGTTAGAGCTAGGGTGGTCATAGGACCACCCTGACTTGGAAAAAAAATCATTATTATATATAAAATTTAAAAATGTTATGATTTTTTTTACCCTTAAAAAATGTGTGACCACCCTAATTTTTTTTAAGCCTAATATAATTAAACTTTGGACAAAGTTTAGTAATAAATTAACGTCATTGTAAACTAAGTTTACAACTCTACTCAATATTTTTTATTTTTTATTATTGAATATAAATTTTGATAAACCACAATTAGATTACATTTTTTTTTCTTATATCCTCCATTCTTGCAAAACTTTAAGAAGATCAAAGATCAAAAGCTTATGTCATCAATCAAATGTTTAAATTTCAACTTTTTGTAGTCTAAAACTATACGCAAAAAATAAGTATATGGATCAAATAGTAAATAATATCCAATTGACATGAAATTTGACAAGTGTTTTAATAACATAAAGAACATATAATTCAACGGTTAGATTTTCAAAATATGTAGCCATGTTAATTTCTTTAGTGAAAGTTATAGTCTAGACTACAACTAAGTTTGTAGTCAAATTTTGTCATCAAACTTTGTTCCTCTTAGCAATATATTGAGCCCTTACAAACAAAAAGAAAAATCCAAGAAAAATTTTATTTAACTAAAATTCTAAAAAAAAAAAAAAACAATGTAGCTTACAGCATTGATAATGAGATTATTATGAAATGATTTCAAAATTTAAAAAAAAAAAAAAATTTTTTTTTGTTGTCAATATATGAATTTATCTTTTTATTAGATTTTGTTTAATTTAAGTTTTTTCATAACCACCCTGAGAAAAATTCCTGGAGCCACTACTGGTCGTTGCAATTGTTTTGGTGCTTGATAAACTTTGCTTTTTTATTTAAATTTATTAGTTATATTTTTACTAATCATGGGTAAACTTTTGTAAAGAGGTTCTTAAAGAAATTTAAAATATTTTGTCACAAATATAAACAAAAAGGGGAATTGTTAATTTCTTCAAACCTAAAAAATTGAGAGTATTTTTTTTTTTTTCATTTAGAGTGAAGTGTTATTTTCCTAAACTTCAAAAGATAAGCATGTAATTACTCATAAAATTTAAAATATCTCTAATATTACTTTTTCGTGACGTTTAATCTATCAAATATGTCAAACATGGAGTCGGTACGTGACTGTGAGAGCGTTACAAGTAGGGGCGGAACTACGTTGAAAATGGACCCCCCAAATTTATTTAAAATCTTTAACAATTGTCTAGCAGTGGTCGGTGAAAGTGTGAAACTCAATTCCTAGCATGATTTTTTAAGAGATGGCCCGCCCAAGGACAAAGTCTGGTCTTCCCACCTTACATGTCAACCATTATCCTAATCCCTTTCATTATCCTTTTCCATTCTCCTCCCAACACGTTATAACTTTTACTTACTTTTACGGTTTTACGCCTAACTTGTAGCCATAATTTTGCCTATCAACTCTTTTTAGAAGCTTCATTCAACTTTTCAAAAAAAAAAAGCTAAAAAAATAACAAGATAATTATAAATTGATATGTAAATAAAAGTGATTTATGGGTTTGTTAGTACTTTACTATTAACTTTCGTGATTTGTCGGTATTTTCAGTGTTAGTAAGAATTACACTTATTAGAAAATTCTAACAATAATATATATATATATATATATAGTACTATGAGTTTTTTTTTGGAATTGCATGATAATAATAGCTTTACTCTGCCCTTCTTCCAAACGAAAATTCATGGTTCCACCTCAACTCACAAGTTATAACAAAATTTCTAGTTCCACCCGTGATCATAGACAATAATTGAGCCCTAACTGAGGGGCATATACGCTTAAAATTCCCAAACATGAAATTACACATCATCATGACACTGTATGAGTTTAGTGCTAGAATATACGAATATAGATAGGGGCCACTTGAGGAATCAAAGTTTAACTTGGGCTAAGCATCCGCAGCTGGTTTCTATATCCCATCCTATTTTACTATCTCCAAAAGTAACTTTATCAATTATACAATAAAATTTTTCAATTCTCCAACATCCCAAATTTTATTTCTCAATTCTACTCATTAAAATAATATTTCTACCGCAATAAAATATTAATATCTCACAATTATCACTGTACAATACAACACATTATTTATTCATTTTTTATTCTTTTTCTCTTTCTTTCTGTTCAAGAACCACCATCATCGCCACCACCGCTGCACACCACCCCACCACCGGCAACCAATAATCTACCATCAACACTAAAAAAAAAAAAAAATCCAGAGAAAAGACCAGAACACTGCCCTCCGTCCATCAAAACCACCACCACCCTCCCTCTCTACCCATCAACACCACACAAAAAAAAAAAAAAACACAGCAACCCACGGTCAAAAACCAGACCCACCATCGCCGAAGCTCGAAGGAAGCGGATTCGTCGTTGGGAAGCTTGAAGGAAGTTGATTTGTTGACCCACCACCGATCTAGAGAGTTGCCGGAGAAGGAAGAACACAGAGACCCACCACCGATCTAGAAACCACCACCGATCTCGAGACCCACCACTATCTAGATTTGGTACAACGCCGATCAACGCCGATCCTCTCCGATCATGGTACAACGCCGATCCAACGCCGATCCTCTCCGATCGTGGTAGACGATCCAGCGCCGATCCTCTCCGATCATGGTAGACGATTCAACACCGATCTAGAGAGTTGTCGAAGAGTGAAGATGTTGAGAAGAATCATAGAGCAAGAAGAAGAGAGAGCAGAAATAAAGAGAGAAGGAAGAGAGAAATGAGATAGGAGAGAGAATTTCCCGGTTAAAATGAGAGAGGAGAGAGAAATGACTGCATTAAAATATATATTTTTTTTTATAACATTGAGCTACAGTACCATCTTACATTTGAGATGGTACTATAGCAAAATCTCAAAAAAAAATTGGCATATGACATATGCCCTCCCAGTTGTTGAGTAATTTTAGAGCTTAAATGCTAAATATTCTTAAGATTTGGCATTTACAAACCCCACTGCTGATGCTCTAGAAATAGAATTGCTGTTTCTGAATACAGCCAAACCATGCAGAAACAGCGAACTTGAGAGGGGTTGTTGGCCCCAATTTGATTTCGTGGGTCCAGAGTCTTGAAGATATTTGTGGAGGCTTGTCTTTCCCTGTAGACTCTCACTCTCTACAATGTCTCATTTTGGCATTTGGGTTGCGGTCACAACGTGTAGGCCTCTCGGGTCTGGACCATATTGGGACAGAGATTCTGTAAATTTGAGCAAAGGGTGCATGAATTTTCCATGCAATGGACGTGCATGTTAGGTGCGTGGCACCTAGTGGGTCCAGCCCACTTGCTTGCTACTCTTGTCAAAGCTCATTTATGAGCTTGTCTTCTCAAGCCCCACAAGTCAGTTTTGGTTTAATGCAAAGCTGAATATGCACGGGAAGGTCTGACTTCACTTAATGAGAGGTGATGCAAAGCTGAGCAAGTGTGTCTAAGACGCTGAAGGAAGAAAGAAAAGTAAGAAGAAAAAGGCAAGGGTCTTGCGGCCTTGAAAAAAAGAGCTGAAGCAGTGTGTTATTTTTTTGGCTATTGTGTGTGTGTGTTCCAGAGAGAGCAAAACGCAGAGCAAGTGCAGGCCGAAGAAATAGAAAGAAACACAGTGAGTGTGAGAAAGTGAAAAAGAAAAAAGAGATAATTTTTTTTTGCTCAAGTTACGTACAAGAAGGATAAATTGGTGGAGTTTTCGTAGAGGTTTTGAGTGTTACAATCATCGAAAGTTAGAATATTTAAAGGAAGATTTTGCTATTGGTTTTATGGTAAAATTATATTTACTTTTTAAGATTTGTTGTATATCTAATTTATTGTGAACTCAAGTTTAGCATAAACTTGATAGTTTAGCATAAATTTGATAGTTTTAATCTTTATTTCATAGTGGATATTTTTTAAAGCTGTCCCATGATTTTTTTCTCTACACTAGAGAATTTTTCACGTAAGATTTGATGTTATTGTGTAGTTGTATTTATATGATCCTTGCTAAAATTTTTTTGTTTTCATAATTATATTACTATTGTTTGTTAGTCATTGATTTTAAATCACACACACACACATATATATATATATATATGCAGAATGTGAAATACTAAAATTGTGATAGAAAGAGCTATAATTTGTTTTACACTAGGGCTTTTTGCTTGCCCTATATTAGTGAAAAAGTGAATTATGTCACTTTGATCGTAACATGTGTGGCCCTCTGACATTGAAAGGATGAAGATTCTGTTCTTCCAATATTCATCTGAAGCATCTTTCTTCTTTTAATCTTAATGAATCTTTTACGTCAATGCTTATTATGTAATATAGGTGCTTAACGTAACAGTAAACTCAATATTGTCATCATGAATCAACAGGTAATTTTTTTTGCTTTAGTAATTATGAATCAACGGGCAACTAACCACGTGTCTAACTCACCATATTCTTCCAAATAAATCAAAAAAATTAAAAAGAAAAAGGAAATAAATCCACAAAATATGGAAACGTTTATTTTGTTGCTCTACCATTTTTGTGCGTAATTCCAGCATCATTCACCACCATTTTTTGAAATCAGTATGGGTATGAATTATAAATTCAAACAATTAAGCATCTGCGAACCAAGTAATTTCTAGTTAATTTATACGTACAATTTTTCCTTTTCTTTTTGGATTTATTACATATTTAATCAAAATTTCTATCTATATAACAAATTCTAGGAAAGGATAAAAATGTGAGAGGAGACAAGGTTATCATATTTTCAATCCAATTCTTTAGATTTTTAGCAATTTTCTAATGATGGATTACTGGCAAGGAATTCTGTATTACAGTACTCATTATGTTTTTTCTTTATAAATTGATAAGAATTTGCCTAGGACAATGGAAGAATTAATGCAACCATAACTTGAGCAAAAGAGAAAAGCATTTTAATCATATCTTGTATATAGGTATGGTATTTAGGCACTACGCATGCTTATTGCTTAATGATGAAAACGGAAAAGCATGTCTAAAGGACCAATAAACATGGGACATAAACTCCTATAGAGTGTCAATTAAGAAATGCAGATGACCATGTGAATCGCATTATACATGTTGTGCACCACTGGACCCTAGATTCTTACAAACTCTCAATTAAGTAAAAGCATGTAAAAGTAAAACGCATTAAGCTCTATAGCTCATCATTGAGATCGAAGTTATAATGTTATATTGATCCGTGTGAAAGAAAACGTGTTTGTACCTGTAGCCTGTAGGATGATCGATTCTATCACATCATCAACAATCGAATTCATTATGTCTTTACTCTTGATAATGTCAGAGAAAGATACACGAATCCACCGACTAATAATCCATCCGCATAAAAATATGGAACAGACATGAAGAGAAATATGGAGAGAGATTTTCTTCTTTTTCTCTCTTATTCAATCTTGCACATAAGTTCTTCTACCCAATAATGGCTATGCTAATCCAATTTATAGAATTTGGCATGAATAATTGCGTATAAAAAACTAAGAGAGATAACTCGGGGTTATATATTAAGTGGACCTGGCGGCTGGTTGCTTGGCCTATTGTGACAAATTTTTAAAAATTTAAAACTTAGGCATATAGGCAAGAGTCGGTAATCATGCATGTTCAATGAATAATAGACACATAAGGAACCAAAAAAAAAACAGGTTCAAAGAATTCTGCAACCTCCAACTTTTATGAAATTCTAACCATGAGAAAGACATTATTGAATACAGTAAAAGCTATGGAATAATTGGCTCACTGGTCCAGTTGCACCTAATTAATCTACTGACCTTTTTCCATTTTCTGGTTGACATATTAGCTGTTGATCTTCAAAAAAGTATATTAGCATATCCGAAACAGATTTACTGTCCTTGAATGCGGGATTTTTTATTTTATTTTTTATAATTGAAAGTCAAAATGTTACTAGAGGAGAGACCGATGTTTGGGTTTATAGATATATTGGCAAATCCTAGTGCCTAAACATATCAAATTTGTGTTGTATCAATATCATTTAATTTGTTAGGGTTGAGTCTAGTTAGCTGTCAAAAGATGACAAGATTTTGATCTATGAAAATATGACAAGTTGATGATTTTTTGTTCATAGCTTTTTCACTATCTATTTATAATGAATTTTGGAGTGAAAATTATTTTATTGAAAAGTAGGCATACAGGACTTCAAAACGAATATAATTTGATTCAATTTGGATTTGAAATAAGTGAAATACAACTATTTGAAGTTGGCACAACTATACTATCTTCAAAATTTTCAATCGAGTATAATGTTCTTGCTCAAGTTAAATTGTTAGGTTGTGAATTCTCATGGAGAAAATTGCTTTTTGCCCCTTTCTAAAAAAAAATCCCGCATTTTGCTCTCTTTCTCAAACTAATTAGGGAAATGCCCCTCTTTTGAAAATCGAGTTTTTGAAAATCGATTTAAGCCCTATTGCGGCGTTTTTAAGGACCCTATAGTGACGTTTTAAGGACCTATAGTGACGTTTTGTAACTTGATTTTAATAAAGTCGAGTTACATGCAATTTTTTTTTTCTTTTTTTTACCTATAACTCGACTTTAGTAAAATCGAGTTACAAAACGTCACTATAGGTCTTTAAAAAGTCACTATAGGGTTCTTAAAAACGCCGCTATAGAGCCTAAATCGATTTTCAGAAACTCGATTTTCAAAAGAGGAGCATTTCCCTAATTAGTTTGAAAAAAATGGCAAAATGCTGGATTTTTTTTCAGAAAAGGGCAAAAAGCAATTTTGTCCGAATTCTCATTTGTACACAAAATCTAAACAACCTATATAAGGCACATTAACAACTTTTTGTTGAGAGAGGGCAGTCACAAAACAAAAATCTTAAAGCCTTTCTCTTCAACCTAAAATAAATAAATTAAAAAAAAAAAAAAAAAAAACTCATCATCTTTGTGCTGTGATCCAAAAAAACAAGAAAAACAAGTTAATAGAATTCTTGACAACACCTTAAGCCTTAAACCTTTATTTGAAACCATAGAGGTTCTTTCCAATTTTTTGAGTAGTTGAATCCCCAGAGTTGTTTTTCCTTTCAAGAGTTTTAACTTAGTTACCAAATCTTGTGTTGCATAATTAGGCTTTATGATTATTGCTTTAGATTTAGTATTTAATATTTGTGGTTGAATTACTTGTTTAGAATATCTGCTTGGAATATGCTTTGTTTGTTCTATATATATATATATATATATATTATTGATATTATAACATTTAGAATTTATTGTGGTATAAATCATATTTTTTAAGAACAAATAATTTAGTCCTTATTATAATATTAAGGCTTTATTTGATAGGAATGATTGAAATATAAAGGGAAAGAAGATGTAGGAATGACAGGAAAAAAAGAAAGAAAGCAAGAAAGATCAGAAGAGGCTGATGTTTTTCCATTATGAGTATTTAGTGGAAAGAATGGAAAAATGAAAAAGATGTGTATTATATATAAATATATATATATATATATTTAAATTCTTCCCTTGTTTGGTAAGAAATAAGGGGAGAAAATAGGGTAAATGTATCTTAAAAATACTAATGCATCCTATATGCTAGTCAATTATTTATGCAATGCACCCGAAGGTTTAATAAAATGTGATTTTTTTTCTCTTTTATTTTTTTTAATATAAATTTGATCATTATGATAGTTATTAATAGAAGTTTATAATAATTATGTTTGTATATAGAGCTATCTTCTCTATCATTTGAAGAAGATATGACGTGACACTGATAAGATTCGGGATATAAATATATGACGGAATTTAAAATCAATTACAAATCTTCTGTTACACTTTATATTTACATTCCACCAATCATAACTTCTTATATATTTATTTGACTTTTTTACAAAATAACAAAACTTTTAAATGGAAAAAAAAAAAAAAAATCAAACACATGGTAAGTTGTGCTTGGTTGAGCATAAAATGAAACACAAAAGTGAGATAAATGATTTGTATCCTATATGTTAAAATAATAAATAGCGAAATGAAATTTTATAATATGGTAATTGTAAGGGTGATAGACCCAAGAGTACATATCTATGTATATATTGAGCCAAAGACCCAATCCGAGGACATTAAATAGTCCGAGGGCGGGTAAATACCTTCCCAAGAATCCGTGTTGGTAAGTAAAGAGGTGAAGTCTAATCATGATCATCCAAGAAGGTGCTTTGAGGAGGAATGCTTCCTTAGTTAAGCAAAGCCGAAGTCAGAAGGTGCGGTCTAACATCAAGAGCAACGTTTCGGACAATTTCATTGATGAGGATAAGTATCAAGACGGAACAGGATAGAGAGAGGCCATGAAATTTCTAAAGGAAAAACTGCTACCACAGCATTAAATGCTCTGCAGCTAACTCTCTGACCGCATTAATGAAGAAGTGATACCTAGACAGTATCTTTCAGCCTTACAACTACTCCCCAAAGATTACAAGAAAGTGCTAATGGGACAAGGATTAACACCAGCAATCTAGTCTACACGTGAAGGGTAAAGATGAAGGAGGAGGATAGTATAAAATAAAAAGATGACCCTAAGGGAAGGGGATCGAGAAATTAAGAGAAAAACACT
>NW_027069495.1:2191519-2232701 GCF_002906115.3 Quercus suber | reverse complement strand
TTCGATCCATTCAAATCCTTTCCACTTATTTCAACAACTGGAAGAAAGGCCTACACCTATCTGCTGACCGAGAAATGAATCGGTTTAGAGAAGCAGTCATCCTTGTCAACTTTTGAACCTCTTTGGGATTTCGAGGTGGTTGTAAACTGTTAATTGCTTTAATTTAGTTAGGGTTGACTTCAATCCCGCGGTGAGTGACCATGTACCCCAAAAACCTTCTTGAACCAATACCAAAAGAACACTTAGAAGTATTAAGGCGCAGCTTGTGTTTCCTTAATATCCCAAAGATATTCCCGAGGTCATTAACATGCTTTGATTTGTCTTACTCTTCACCACCATGTCATTTATGTAAACCTTAATGTTTTTTTCCTAACTGTGGCTCAAACATCTTGGTTATCATCCTCTGGTAGGTATCCCCTACATTCTTTAAACCAAAGGGCATCACTCTATATGGTAATTTCCATTGGGAGTGACAAAAGCTGTCTTTTCTTTATCACTCAGAGCCAGTGGTATTTGGTAGTACCCCGGAAGGCATCCAAAAAACTCATCTGATGATGGCCTACAGTTGTGTCCACTAGCTGATCAATCCAAGGCATAGGAAAAGGGTCTTTTAGACAGGCCTTATTCAAATCTGTGAAGTCCACACATACCCACCACTTTCCAGCCTTCTTCTTCACCACTATAGTATTGGCTAGCCACTCAAGGTAAAAATTTCTTTAATAGCTCCGACCTGCTTAAGTTTGATCACCTCGTCCCTGATGGCATCAGAATGCTCTTAGATGAACGTCAAAGTAGTTGTTTTTTGGGAATGATGAATGGATTGACATTCAAATGATGGTAGATGAAGTTTGGATCCACCCTAGGAGCTTCGTAGGCACTCCACGTGAACACGTCAACTTTCCTCCTAAGAAACTTTATTAACTCCTCCTTCTCCTGAGGAGGCAGCTGAGCCCCGTTCTGAAAAAACCTCTCATAATCATTATCTATCAGAATCCTCTCCCAATTCTCACACTCTGTCCCTTCCACTATTTCTTGCACGGGTAACCCCAAAGTCCTTGATTGCTATAAGCTTCCTCAGCGGAGGCCGAGGACTCCACTCTTGGCTGATGCATTATTGCGATGACCAAGCACTGCCTTGCCATAGACTGGCTTCCAACCAGCTCCTCAATCAGGTCCCTTGATGGATATTTCTCATTCAAATGCAGAGTGGAGGAAACGGCTCCCAGGGCATGAAACTAGGGTCTTGCCACAATGGCCGTGTAGAGAAAACATGCATCCAGTACAATGAAATTCACCTCCACCACCTCTGACCCTGCTTGTATGGGAAGTCGAATCTAGCCCCTCGGAATAACAACCTTCCCGTCGAAGCTTACCAAAGGCGAATCATAAGCTGTCAAGTCCTCAAGTTTCAAGCCCAATCCATTGTACAAATCAGAGTACATAATCTCTGCCCCACTGCCTTGATCCACTATCACCCTCCTAATATCATATCCCTCTATATTGAGGGTGACCACCAAGGCATCATCATGTGGCTGTACAGTTCCCACCTTGTCCTCTTGAAAGAAACTCATTGACAGCTGATTCTCCACTCTAGCCCTCTTCGGCTCAAGTCTAGAGTCCTCGGCTGGTGGCCGAGCTACAAACATCACCCTGGAAGGGTGAGAAAAAATTCTTCCTGGAACCGCAAAGATGACATTGATGGTGTACAAAGGGGCTCTAGAAAAATGACCCCCTGAAATCCTGATCCTGTTAGACCCCCTAGTCCATTAGGCTAATGTAAAAATTGTTTCAGCCTCCCTTCCTTGATTAGTTGTTCCAGATGACTCCTCAAAGTTCTACAATCTTCGGTGGTGTGCCCTCGGTCTTAGTGGTATTGGCAATGAAGGTTTTGATTGCGCTTTATAGGATCATCTCCTATCTTACCCGACCACTTAAAGAATGGCTTGTTCTTAATTTTCTCTAAAACTTAGTGTATTAGCTCTCGAAACACCGTATTAACCATTTGGGCAGTAGCAGACCCTGATTGCCCAGTAAAGTATCTCTGGGGCCGGTTATTATTGTAGTAGTCCGACCTGAAATCCCTCTTCTTCTGAGGGATAACCTTAGCCTTCCCCTTGCCTTGCTATTGGTCTTCCTCGACCTGCTTATACTTATCAACTCGGTCCATGAGTTAACATACACTGCTAGCAGGTTTCTTAGTCAATGATTTTCTTAAACCATGCTCAGTAGATAGGCCGACCTTGAAAGTTCTAATAGCCACATCACCAAAATCACCATCTATCTCCTTGAACATCTCCCAGTATCTGTCTGAGTACGTTTTCAGGGTTTCTCCTTCTCTCATGGATATAGACAGCAAGGAATCTAAAGGCCAAGGAACCCTACTGCATGTAATAAAGCGAGATCCAAACGCCCAAGTGAGTTCTTTGAAGGAATCAATGGAATTTGCTCCTAAGCCATCAAACCATCTTATGGCTACAGGCCCCAAACTGGAGGGAAACACCTTGCACATTAAGGCCTCATTCTTGGAGTGTACAGTCATTCTCTGGTTGAAATGGCTTACGTGTTCCACAAGGTCTGTTCGACCATTGTACATGGTGAACGTGGGCTAAGTGAACCGCCGAGAAAGTCTCCTTCCCTCTATTCTGTGTGTGAAAGGTGATCTGGAAATTTGGTT
The DNA here is from genome assembly GCF_002906115.3 of Quercus suber. Classification (NCBI taxonomy): domain Eukaryota; kingdom Viridiplantae; phylum Streptophyta; class Magnoliopsida; order Fagales; family Fagaceae; genus Quercus; species Quercus suber. Next base: position 2,230,027 of record NW_027069495.1, on the reverse strand, counting down.
AAGTGCTCTGCTCATCACATCATTTCCCAAGCCTTTGGAAGATGAGCTCCCGTTTCTGTGTTCATGGTGGTAGTCCTTAACATACGAGAAAGACTCACTAGGAGGAGTCCTTGACCTAAGTCTATAACTACCATCCTCCTCATCGTCAGAAGAGAAGTCAGAATTAAAGGAAGTTTGCCTTCGCCGTTCGTGGTGCAACTTTCTCTTCAAATGATTAATCTCCAGTTGCAAGGCTCTAGTATCCTTGTCATTGGAAAGGTGACTCCCGCTTCGAGACTGACTCTTGCTAGTATAGGTGGTACGAACACTAACCTCCTGGTCCATTCTTCACTCAAGATTGACAAAATGATTTTCACTTTGGGACCCCATAGATTCCTCCAAATTCAAACCTAAACCTACCATAATTGGATGTCAAACTCACTAAAACACAAGAGTTTTTCCCACAGATGGCGCCAATTATAAGGACGCATTTTGGTCCTCTACCCAAGGGGTGGATGGGTTTAGGCCCAAAAAGCCTAATACAATGAATTTGTAGAGAGTGGGTTGAAAAATTGGGTTTTAATGAGTTAGACAACAAGTAAAGTGGATCCAGATGAGAAGAATATAAAGATAGACTGGCTTAATTTGAAGGAAATCGTCCTCGGCACAATCCGAAGAGATCAATTCTTATATATTTCCCTTAAGTTTGATTACAAATTCAATTATTTATTGCTACAGTGTTTTTCTCTTAATTTCTCGATCCCCTTCCCTTAGGGTCATCTTTTTATTTTATACTATCCTCCTCCTTCATCTTTACCCTTCACGTGTAGACTAGATTGCTGGTGTTAATCCTTGTCCCATTAGCACTTTCTTGTAATCTTTGGGGAGTAGTTGTAAGGCTGAAAGATACTGTCTAGGTATCACTTCTTCATTAATGCGGTCAGAGAGTTAGCTGCAGAGCATTTAATGCTGTGGTAGCAGTTTTTCCTTTAGAAATTTCATGGCCTCTCTCTATCCTGTTCCGTCTTGATACTTATCCTCATCAATGAAATTGTCCGAAACGTTGCTCTTGATGTTAGACCGCACCTTCTGACTTCGGCTTTGCTTAACTAAGGAAGCATTCCTCCTCAAAGCACCTTCTTGGATGATCATGATTAGACTTCACCTCTTTACTTACCAACACGGATTCTTGGGAAGGTATTTACCCGCCCTCGGACTATTTAATGTCCTCGGATTGGGTCTTTGGCTCAATATATACATAGATATGTACTCTTGGGTCTATCACCCTTACAATTACCATATTATAAAATTTCATTTCGCTATTTATTATTTTAACATATAGGATACAAATCATTTATCTCACTTTTGTGTTTCATTTTATGCTCAACCAAGCACAACTTACCATGTGTTTGATTTTTTTTTTTTTTTTCCATTTAAAAGTTTTGTTATTTTGTAAAAAAGTCAAATAAATATATAAGAAGTTATGATTGGTGGAATGTAAATATAAAGTGTAACAGAAGATTTGTAATTGATTTTAAATTCCGTCATATATTTATATCCCGAATCTTATCAGTGTCACGTCATATCTTCTTCAAATGATAGAGAAGATAGCTCTATATACAAACATAATTATTATAAACTTCTATTAATAACTATCATAATGATCAAATTTATATTAAAAAAAATAAAAGAGAAAAAAAATCACATTTTATTAAACCTTCGGGTGCATTGCATAAATAATTGACTAGCATATAGGATGCATTAGTATTTTTAAGATACATTTACCCTATTTTCTCCCCTTATTTCTTACCAAACAAGGGAAGAATTATATATATATATATATATATATATATATATATATAATACACATCTTTTTCATTTTTCCATTCTTTCCACTAAATACTCATAATGGAAAAACATCAGCCTCTTCTGATCTTTCTTGCTTTCTTTCTTTTTTTCCTGTCATTCCTACATCTTCTTTCCCTTTATATTTCAATCATTCCTATCAAATAAAGCCTTAATATTATAATAAGGACTAAATTATTTGTTCTTAAAAAATATGATTTATACCACAATAAATTCTAAATGTTATAATATCAATATATATATATATATATATATATATATATATATATATATATATATATATATATATATATATATATATATATATATATATATAGAACAAACAAAGCATATTCCAAGCAGATATTCTAAACAAGTAATTCAACCACAAATATTAAATACTAAATCTAAAGCAATAATCATAAAGCCTAATTATGCAACACAAGATTTGGTAACTAAGTTAAAACTCTTGAAAGGAAAAACAACTCTGGGGATTCAACTACTCAAAAAATTGGAAAGAACCTCTATGGTTTCAAATAAAGGTTTAAGGCTTAAGGTGTTGTCAAAAAAAAAAAAAAAGGAATGGCACAAATCAAGAGAAATTTCAAGTATCAACGCAACAGAAGAAAATAGGTACAGAATGTGTCAAAGTGAAGAAAGGGTGACTTCGAAGAAATAAACATAAACCTAAAGCCCCACCTGGTCACCCATCTCTCGTCGGGCTGGGGAGGCCATCGTGCCACTCCCCCGAGATGATCAAGAAATCCTTGTTCATGCCCTTGTTGCAATCAGGGAGGCAAGAGATAAGTCTAACCTCAGGGTGCCTAGTTTTTAGGTAGTATCCTTGCCCTTTCAGGTGGTGAAGATTATTGACCTAGTTGACATTGTGGTGGGTGAGGTGGAGGCCCATTTTCTCATTTAAGGCGTCAATGCTTCCTAATATTCTAAACATATTAGGGGCACATTGGGTGGGAGCTAACCTATGAATCCTCAGGTAATCCCTAGTTACTGTGCCCATATGGATTCTCATCCCTCCCTCTATGAAGGCAATCATTGGGATAACCACATCTCCCTCTCGCCTAGCCTCATGCCATTCTCCCTCCTTATAATACCTAATGGAGACTCCTGGCGGGATCCTATACTGAGCTTTGAAGCTCTTATACCCTCATCGGAGTCTACCAAATAGGCAAACCTACCCATTCCTAAAAGAGATTTGGAGATACTAAGAACATAAAGAGAAGGGAGAAGAGTCAAGGAGAAAAAGACAGAAAAGAGAAGTAGATGGAAAAATAAATGAAAAGATTTATGAAGACTTACACAAAGTAGAAAACTCTCTTCGGACTGGCTCTTGGTAGGTGTGAGGGCACAAGTAAATTGGGTAAGTTTGCAGGTTCAATGTATGAGCGCTAAAGTGAGAAGAACAATTGATTCGGGCAGTATTTATATCAAAAAGATAGTTATAAGCGGGAAAATTCCCGTTCGGGTTCTAGCAAAATCCTCAGCCGTTGGATTTGCATCGCGCTGTAGAACGTGGGGAAAAGGGAGTTGTAAAAATTTAATGAAGGCATGTCTCATATGCCGAAGCGTCAGAAGCATGCCTTGGGCAATTAAAAAGGCATCTGCGCAGTCAGATGTGATGTATGATGAGCATGGAGTAACTATAGTGACATCAAAATCCTCCTTTCTTCCCGAGGAGCCAGAAAGAAGAATTTCGAAGGGCTATTGTAGGGGTGATAGGCCCAGGAGTACATATCTATGTATATATTGGGCCAGGGGCCTAATTCGAGGACATTAAGTAGTCCGAGGTCGGGTAAACACCTTCCTAAGAATCTATGTTGGTAAGTAAAGAGGTGAAGTTTGATCATAATCATCCAAGAAGGCAGTCCGAGGAGGAATGCTTCCCCGGCTGAGTAAAGCCAAGGTCAGAAGGTGCGGTCTGACATCAAGAGCAACGTTTCGAATGATTCCACTGATGAGGATAAGTATCAAGAAGGAACAAAATATAGGAAGGCCATGAAATATCTAAAAGGAAAGTTGCTACCATTGCATTAAATGCTCTGCAACTAACTCTCTGGCCGCATTAATGAAGAAGTGATACCTGAACAGTATCTTTCAACCTTACAGCTACTCCCCAAAGACTTCAAGTAGGGGTTGATGGGACAAGGATCAATACCAGCAATCTAGTTTATACGTGGAGGGTAGAGATGAAGAAGGAGGATAGTATAAAATAGAAAGAAGACCTTAAGGGAAGAGGATTGAGAAATTAAAAGAAAAACACTGTAGCAATCAAGAACTGAATTTGTAATCAAACTTGAGAGAAATATATAAGAACTGATCTTCTCAGATTGTGCTGAGTGTTAGAAATTGGGCTGGTTTTGATCCAACCCATAAACCATGGCCCATGGATCGTCCACATGAATTATCTGATAAGTAAGTTTAAATTTAAACTAACTGATATTGGTATGAGTTATCAATATTAGTAGTGGGATAATTTAAACTTAATAGATATTGATATGGGTTATCAATATCAGTGGTGGAGTAATTTGAAACTTAAAAGATGAGATCTTTTAGGGATCACATATATCTGATAATAAGTGAATCTCTACTAGTATTTATATACTCTTACATCAGTCAGATACAGGTTAGACACAGTGAGTGAACATACGTATAGTTTTGAGTGCTCTCTCAAAATAAGCCATCTCTCTGGGACATCATCTACTGTTCCTTAGAATTTGGAGTGTGGAAATTAGGAGAGACTCTAGTAGCCTTTCCTACGACTTTGAGGTGTTCCACAAAGGAGATCGTGAGGAGTTCGTAAAGCAAGCAAAGAGAAAGATCCGGCAATTTGGTGATCTGTTCCACCAAAGGTATGTGTCTACATGACCTCTAGTAAAGTATTTTTTTTTCAACATTGGTATCAGAGCCGTTTTATGCTTGTTTTCACTCTTGAATGATGCCATGATCTCAGAAATATATAATTCTATATGCATGCTAAAATTAAAAGTTTAAGTAATTTTTAATTTTTCAGATCTGTAATTTTTTAGGCATGTTATGGCATGTAGAGAGAGAAATAAAAAGCTGTAATTTTTTTTTTATTGTTTACATGTAATCTGAAATTTACAGGCTTATTTTGACCCATTAAATGTTGTTTAATATCAAATATTTTTTATTGGTTTGAAAGTACATTCCATAAGCTTTAAAACGACAGTTTACATGCTTAATTTAGACTTTAAACGAGAAAGTTATGGTCTTTTAAAGATTATGGTTGTATTTGATAAAATCTGAAAATTTGATATCTAACGTGGAAGACGATGAACAATAAAAGGAAAATTGTTTTGTAATAGTGTACCTGCTGGCTGACTCCACTAACCACTAATTGTTTGAGTGGTTATCTAATATAATAATAATAAAATTATAGAGCCCCACGTTGATGTTAGTGTGTTAGTTACACCTTGATAAAGATAAGTGCATCTCACGTTGGTGTATTACATATTGTTGTTGTTTCCTTCAACAAGGAAACAGTGCAAGTGATAAGCCACACGCAAGTGGCTGTGTGGGTCTGTGTGGGTTTGTAATATTGTTTACAAATACTGTGTGAGTTTGTAACATAGTTACAAAGGAATTGAGTTTTATGAAAACTTAATATATTACTTGCACAGTTAATCATAACTCGTACAGTGGATTTTTTTATATATATATTATATGTAATTGTAGTGTGACATATATATATTATATGTAATTGTAGTGGCAATTTTTTTTTCGTGATGTTAAAATAGAATTGTGATAATATGAGAAAATTGTGAAATTAGTTTTCTAATTTTCTGTATAATTATGCTTGTTTAAATCTTTGAATTAATTTATGATGTCTTTTTAACATATTGTGATATGATTGAATTGATGTTATATGAATGCATTATGTGATGAATATGTGTCCAAAGGGTTTATGAGACTCTTTTGGCTCATCTCTATAGTTAGAGATTATATTGGTAATTTATGCGACATGTATATTTTTATTTATTGTTATTGTGGATGGATAAGACAATTTTTTGAAATTATTTGGTAACGTGGCATCCCCAATTTTTAATTACAAATAGAATCTTTGTAGTAGGTACTTGAATATGTAATTTTTTGGCCATTGTTTTTGGCAATGTAATTTAAGGCTATGTAATTTAATTTTGGAAGCCATGTAAGAGGATGTGTTTCACGGTTACCTATAATTTTCAAATTTTGTCTTAGCATGTTGTATGAAATTACCAATAGAGCTTATAGTGGAGCCTATGCACATTGCGGTGCACAAAGATGTATGGACACATGTTATATGTATGATTTAATATGTGTGTGATGGTGTGATGTTTTATTCTTCACAAAAATTTTATTTAAAAATCAATTAGATGTGTTATTCCAATTTACATAGTGAGAGATGATTATGAGCTTAGCGAAATTTTCGATCTTACTATGTAGAAAGGAATATCATGGTCTAGTTGGATTTTTGGGTTAAGAAAGATCTTACTAATGTCAACTTGTGTAAATGTCGTCGTCGGCGGGTGGTGAAGGCGTCGCGCGTCTTCTTCCGAGAAACCGATAACGGGGCTTTCCCTACGGGCTACATTTTGCTCTGGACCCGCCAACTGGACGTTTTGGATCATCCGGAGGTATGTCTTTCGAGCCTTTTTTGAAGGTCTGGCGGCGACCCCTCCTACAATCATCCGTATGTCACCAATGGGAGGTCTTGGACGGTCATTGTCCCGTCGGGGAGGGTGTTCTGGGAGTGCTGGATCCGCTCTTTCCTTGCTTACGAACTTCTGCATTTTCCTTGCCTTATAAGGGCCTCGATTTGCTGTTTCAGATCGTAACAATCGGCGGTGTCATGGCCGTGGTCTCGATGAAAGCGGCAGTACTTATCTTTGGAGCGCCTGTTAGGATCCCCTTTAGTTTTCCAGGGAAGGTCAGCGCCCCCTCGTCCTTAATCTGCATTAGGACTTGATCTATTGGGGCGGTAAGCGGGGTGAAGCTTGTGAATCTTCCCCCCGGAGGCTTGGAACGCTTTTCGTCTCTTCGGTCTCCTGTTCTGGGCCTCTTTCTTCCTTGGTCTGGTCGCGCATCCTCCTGCCTTTCCCTTTTTCTTGGCTTCTCTTCTCTGGCCTGCAACGCGTCCTCAGCATTCATATACTTAGTAGCCCTGTAGAGCACTTCCGACATGGTCTTCGGGTCGTTCTTGTATAGAGAGAACAAAAACTTGCCCTTCCGCAGCCCATTGGTGAAGGCTGCTACAAGTATTTTGTCGTCGGCTTCGTCAACCGATAGCGCTTCTTTATTAAAGCGCGTTATGTAGGATCGTAAGGTCTCGTCCTCTCTTTGCTTGATACTCATTAAGCATGCCGTGGACTTTTTATACCTGTGTCCGCCAATGAAGTGTGTAGTGAATTGGGCGCTTAGCTCCTTAAAGGTGCTGATAGAGTTGGCCGTCAGTCGGCTAAACCATATCCTTGCGGGGCCTTTGAGTGTTGTGGGGAAGGCCCGGCACATAATCTCATCTGCCACTCCCTGAAGATGCATCAGGGTCTTGAAAGTCTCCAGGTGATCCAAAGGATCCTTTACCCCGTCATAGCTTTCTATATTCGGCATGCGAAACTTGTGGGGCAGGGGGAAAGAGTTCACGGCCATAGTGAAGGGTGAATCGGTACGGTTGACTAGATCGTCGAGATCGCTAGAGACTCTCCCCTTGAGGGCGTTCATCATGACCTCCATCTGTTCCCTCATTGCTTGCATCTCGGCGGCAATATGTGGTGGAGTCGCATCCATGAGGGATGGTATGCTCACATGCTGCCTTTCCGGCCTGCTTGGGGCGTGACTGCCCTCGGGTCTCTCCTGATTCCTGTTTGGAGCGCTAGTCCCTTCTTGATCTTCTGGCTGGCCATTTGGTGCTGTATCCTTCTGGCGCAGCTGTTCTTCCAAGTCGAGGTTCCGTTTGGTGAGACGCTCCACGGCGGCACCGAGAGTCTGAACTTGCCTCTCAAGGGCAGTTGCGGGCGGTTCCTCTCCCTGTACATCATTGGTAGTTGCCATTGAGCGAGTGAGTACCATGCAACCCTTTTAGTCCGGGAAACGAGTGTGGCTTAGTCACTTAAAAGCGCGTTTCCCACAGACGGCGCCAACTGATGATGCCGAAAATCTCACCAGTGAGTTGCACGACGCGTGTACGCTCAAAGACAACACCTGCACAGTGAAAAAGAAAAGGACCTCGCAGAGAGCACCGGTGTGGTGCCGGCCAAATACCCTCCGAAGGTCAAGTTAGAACTTCTTTCAACTCTAGAGTGCTAGAGAGGGGTTAATTATGCGTACCTCGGCCTATGAGGGTATTGGGGCTTTTATAGTAGTAAAGGGTGGACCTTTCTTCCTTGGAGTAGAAGTCTTTTCCTTATAGGAATCCTTAAGCGCGTAGATTGCGGAATCCTTTCCTTATAGGACTCTGATACTGGGCGTGGAATACAAGCAATCTCCCTAAAACCCATGCGTGGTGACCAAGTCATGGTTTGTGTGGAGCCGTCAGCTTTTAAACCGTCAGCCTGCACTTCCCTTCAGCTTAGTGTCAGCTTCACACCGTTCAATAGCCTAGGGGCTCCCAACTTCCGTCAGTTTAGACTTGGGAATTCAGACCGTCAGTTTTGTCTTGGTTAGTCAGCATGTATTTCTTTGTTTAGCTTACGTCACAACTTCACCCGTCAGCTAGAGCAGAAGCTGACGGGTTAAGCCCATGGTACCAGTCATAATTCTTCCATATCATACAACTTGAATGATCATCCTCTACCTGATCCAATTGCTTATAGAAGTATTTTAGGTGCTTTACAAATTACAATATCTAGGTTCACCAGCCTTGATCTCTCATTTGTAGTGAATCAAGTTTGCCAATTTATGCCTTGATGAACTGCCCCACTAATACACTATCTAGCTAATATCAGACAAATACTAAGGTATTGAAGAGGAAAATTCAATCATGGGTTTCTCTTTTACTCATAAATGAATTTCTCCAATCACCTTGGGGTTTTTAATTCTCCCCAGCCATAATCCAATTACATGGTTAATTAATAAACAACCCATAGTTTGTAGATATTCTACAGAGGTTGAATATCGTGCCTTTGCCTCCTCAGCTATCAAACTCTTTTGGCTTTGCATGCTTTTCAAAGATTTTGGGGTGTCCCTTCATCAAGTTCCTATACTATGGTAATAACATTTTAGCATTAGCCATCACCTCTAATCCCATGTTTCAAGCATGAACAAAAACACATAGAATCTGATTTTCATTTTATTCGAGAACAGATTTTTTTTTATAGATTCTACAAATAAGAAAAAAATTTCTTATTTTTGGATCATTTGGAAACCTTAAAATGGAGAATAGACACCATATTTACTATTTCGAATCTGCCCAAAAAATAAGGGTATGTTGGGAAACAAATAGTTTAAACACCATTTTGGTCCCAGAAAATGTCATTTGGCAAAAAAGTCAACAGTTAGTCAGAGTCAAAGATCAGTTTGCAGGAGAAAGAAGAAGTGAAGGGAGAAAATTTATTATTGAGAGCTTTTAGTGGGTTTGAGTCTATTTGTGATGGTTTTTTTTCAAATTTAACATTCTAAATAAAACAATGTTTTATGCTCTTTAAAAGTAAAAGACAATTTCCACTTTTTTGGACTTATTTTTTCGTTGAACACAAAAAGAAAAAAAAAAATTGAATTACTTTTTCTGTCACACTAAATGCTAAGAAATGCGCATCAAAATAAAGTTTTAACTCCAAAAGAGTTCCACATTTACAAAAAATATTTAGATATTCTTAGAGTACGAAGAAATTATGCTCTCTCCTCTCACATTCATGATAGAATCCACCATGAATTTAATGAATAGACCCATCATAAATATAAAAGAATGGAGCATCATTTTCCGTGTTCCAAGAATACCTAAAAATTACTCGACCCTTACTACCAAAGAATTAATTGAAGACAAAACAAAAATAAAAATAAAAAATGAGATAGAAAGTAGAAATATGAGAAGGAAAGAAAGGAAATACAGAAAGTTGAATGGGAAAGAAAAAAAAAGGCTTGAGGCTTGAGGGACAAAAGATGTACGCTGAAAATAAGAAACAAAGGTTGAACAGTCAACTCTAACTCAAAACAAGATTGACCAACCATGGCTAGTGGTTGGTCAAAGGAAATCTTTAAAATATAGTGTATATATATTATATTAATATTTTTTTGAAAGGAAGATTATGTTAATTTTATTAAGGAATTTATATGTTGTTTATGATTTCCTTTTGGGGGTTCATATCACATGCAATGTGACTTGGTTGGTTCAATTAGACTCATGGTATGTCGGTTAAAATTCCAACTTAGCTTCCACATCATTCACTCCTCCTTTTTTTACTGTCTCATCCACTTTTTTTCATTTTCTTTTATTTTCTCTCAGCAACTAAATATTTATGAAATTCAAAAAACATTTATTACTATTGCATACTCTTAATACGATGATCACTTTATAAGTATAAGTGTTTGTGGGGTATAAGTACTTGTGGGGTGTGAGGGGGGCAAGGGCTAAGGTTCAAATTTCTTAGAGAAAATTTTATACACATATACACTTAAATTAAATTAGACCAACCATGGCTAGTGGTTGGTCAAAGGAAATCTTTAAAATATAGTGTATATATATTATGTTAATATTTTTTTGAAAGGAAGATTATGTTAATTTTATTAAGGAATTTATATGTTGTTTATGATTTCCTTTAGGGGGTTCATATCACATGCAATGTGTCTTAGTTGGTTGGTTCAATTAGACTCATGGTATGTCGGTTAAAATTCCAACTTAGCTTCCACATCATTCACTCCTCCTTTTTTACTGTCTCATCCACTTTTTTTCATTTTCTTTTATTTTCTCTCAGCAACTAAATATTTATGAAATTCAAAAAACATTTATTATTATTGCACACTCTTGATACGATGATCACTTTATAAGTATAAGTGTTTGTGGGGTATAAGTACTTGTGGGGTGTGAGGGGGGCAAGGGCTAAAGTTCAAGTTTCTAAGAGAAAATTTTACACACATATACACTTAAATTAAATTAGAACAGAATTTTTATCTTGTAAAAAAAAAAAAGACTACTAGGCCACAAGAAACAAAGGCATTTCGCCACATTATTTATATTTGTAGGGACCACCCCTATAACCTACAAACAAACGAGCCATTGATATTTTCAATTCAACCAAGACAAAGAACAATGTGGCTCCCATCAAAAAAAAAAAAAGAACAATGTGGTTCTCCACTGAAAGCAGTGATTCCTTGAAAGAAAAGCAAAAGAACAAAAAACCATCATTTGAAAATTTTTAAATCCAACCCCATTTTAGTTCATTCTCTAACCCTGATTGTGCAGAAAACTTTTAGATTCAATACACACCAAAAAAAAAAAAAAAAAACCTTGTGGTAGGCAAAGACTTCATGCCAACAAAGCCAAGGTGGTTGATGCAGAATTTGTAGTAACCAATTTAGACTTGTTAAGTTTCATGAAATAAAGGAAAATGATGGGCAGTAATTTTCTCGATTACAATATTGAAAGAGTGGCTTAGGTAATATTTAATCTTGAAGTTCATGAGATGAGATTGATTTTGTTTAGTTGCTGAGAAAAAACAAAGGAAAATGAGGGAAAGTGAGTTATGGATTTGTTTAGTTGCCGAGAAAAACAAAGGAAAATTGGTTCGTTAATCATAGATGAGGTGGAAATTGAATGGATTTTTAATTAACTTGGCAAATCTTTAATTGGGCCAATTAAGTCACATCTCACGAATTACACCTTAGAGCATTCACATCAGTCCGTGTATAAGTGTGTATAATAAAAAAAATGTTCAAATTTACACATTTTTGTTCAAAAACAGCCCACATCAGTCCCTTTAAAATCTTTCAAAATCGTCTAAAATTATCCACATGCTACAGTACCCGTGTAAATTTACACGGGCATTATAACTCGTGTATTTATTTTTTTATTAATTTTTTCTCTCTCTTGTCTCTGGTTGGTTTCCGTTTTTCTCACTCCTCATTCACTCTCTGCTTCAACCACTCATCTGTAATAAGCTCTTCTTTCTTCAAGCATTTTTTCAGAGAAATGGGTCTTCGCAGCCGTAGGAGGAATGAGTCTTCAAGCATTTTTTCGTTCTTCTTTCTTCAAGTGAGAGTCGAAGGAGGCTCCGATCAACCATGAGAATGGGTCTGGGTTTCGGCTTGATCAACCATGAGAATGGGTCTTTGCAGCCGCAGGAGGAATGGGTCTTCAAGCATTTTTTCATTCTTCTTTCTTCAACCATGAGGATGGGTCTAGGTTTCGGCTTGATTTGGGTTTTGGCTCCGATCAACCATGAGAATGAGAAAAAAAAAAAAAAAAAGCACAAAGCAAGTAACAGATCTGGGTTTCAACTTGATGGTGGTTGGGTGATGATACGGTGGTTGGTTTTAAGAGAGAGAGAGAGAGAGAGAGAGAGGCCATGAGTGAGAAAATAATAAGAAATGTAAAATAATGAATATTTTATTAAATAAATGTGTAAAATAGATAAACTGATGTAGGTGTCTTGTAAAAATAAATGTGTAAAATAGAAAAAGTAAGTTTTAAACGTATAAAATGGAAAAAAATTTGCATCCACTAATGTGAATGCTCTTAGTTAACAATTCGGCTAGTGATCGGCCACGAGCCCCCGATAAATCATTTAGAAAAAAATAATAATAATAATTTTAAACATCATTTTTACAAAATCATTTTTGCAATCAAGTCATAACATCATCTCCGGAGTCCTGCCTTAAATTTTGAAATGAAATACAAAAATCTACAATTATAGCAATAACTTGATGGATGAAGTACTTTCTCAATTTATTCTGTAATTCCTTTTCCATTCGCACAATTCACAATCACACCTGTAGCAAAGAGTTGGCGCACCAAAAGGTCTAAAACCAATAAGATGTCCAGTAACTCCTTCAATCCACTGAGAAAATCTTATGTATAAGATATATACACAATACATCTCTCTCTCTCTCTCTCTCTCTCTCTCTCTATAAGGATTTATATATCTTGTCCATAAAATAAATATTACTTTCCTAGAGATAATCTCCAATTGCTTTTACAAGTCTTTACCTTGACTAGGCGCAATGCAATAATAATTACTAACTCTCACATGCCTTGCAAAGAGAGAGTTGGTACAAAATTTTCAAAATATTAATCCAATAATAAAAACTAAATACATAATCCTAACCCATTAAGTCATTCATTTTTATTTTTGCTTACTGAAGTAAATATTGAGATAAGGCTGTCTGCCATGACCTCTTTCAGACCCCACAAAAGTGAGTATTTTTATCCTTTCCCTTGTAGGAGAAAAGATTTTGTATTATAAAATATACTTGGAGCATGTATAGCCTCCATCAATAATAAAATTGGAATGCTTGTTGAGAATGGGTGCATGAGACAATCCTCAAGTCTCAACCACATACCAGTGTACACCTTGAATATGAGGAAATCTTAATCCCATGGGTACCAGAAGCACCTCCCTAAAATGGAAAAACTAGTTTGACTAGAAAAGAAAAGGGCAGAGATGGAGGCCGCTAAACTAAATAACACAACAGCTCTGCTTGTAAAGTTTACAACTTGCAAATATTAGTACATACACATTCTGAGAAGAGATCTTTGGTGTCCTCATTCACTACAACATAGTTGGGAAAATTTTGGCATTCTTGCATGCCAGACAAAGGTACATCTCAAAATAATGCGTCCAGCATTCCTGAGTCACCTTGAATCTCATTCCCGCTATCAACCACAGGTCAACTGAGAAACAGAACAAGAGGATATGCCACTGTGAGAATATATTTTCAGCAAGCCAAAATATTCAGAAATTTTTAATATTACAAACCTTCAGATTTATAAAAGAGTTTTTTTTATTTATTTATTAACATCAATATGACAAATACTTTTATCACCTTGCTGGTTCTTCTTTCCTTTTTTTTTTTTTTTTTTTTTTTTACTGAAATGATAGAAATCACATTACTAGACTTTTATCACCTTGCTGGTTCTTCTTTCCTTTTTTTTTTTTTTTTTTTTTTTGACTGAAATGATAGAAATCACATTACTAGTTCTAACCCAATAAAGTTGCATGATGAAATGATACAGAAAATTGTGTTTGCTGCAAACACACTATTATAAAAAGATGGGAAATGTTTACCAATGCCCTATTTTTAGAAACTATTTTTAGAAACTATTTTATGAGAAAATAATAAAGCAATTAATTTTTCTAACATCTTTTTATATTTCCCATGAAAGTGGTTTTAAAACTTTTCTAATATAATTTATTAACAATTGCCCTAAGGGCACCCGTCAACATAACCAATATAAGATTTATGATTTGATAAATAGTGATTTCAGGTTTTTACAATATTTGTAGGTGGTTTGCTTACATTGCTTCATTTAAATTTCGAATACAGATTGCAGCCAAGGGTTGGACAGCAACAAGTGAATGTAAAAGCAAAAATTCTAGATCTACCACTGCTAATGAATCAAGCTAATAATACTCGTTATGCAGTGCCATGGGGGGTCAATGTTGAATGGGTTTCCCTGATTTTGAGAGGATATATGTCGTATATGTTTTCATTGACACAGCCAATATAGTGCGGCCATGTCAAGCAAGCAACCAATGTGCCATTAGATCATTGTCTCTATGACAGCTTTAGGAGTCTAATGTAGACGCACTGGAAGCCTAAACTAAGTCATTGGTAACCATTGTGGCTGAGTGTCTGTGTATTCATCCTTTTACCAATCTCTTTTTATTGTTTGTTTCTCAGAAGTTTCTATTTGACAGTTTGACACCCTTTTTTTGTTTGCTTTTGTCGAAAATGTATATGTTTCCAAAAAATGTGAAAACAGAAACAGTACCAAGCAACCTTAAACATTTAAATTTAAATTTTCAGGCATACAGTGTGGCAATACTTACAGTGCACCAAAACTTTAAACACCCCAAAAAAGGAAAGAAAAAAAAAAAAAAATCAAACCGATCTACAATGAATGATTTTATTATCACTGACAGTTTTTTTCCCCCCTTGATTTCTGAGAAAAGCCAAAGTTATTTAACATCTTGACAAAATATTATTTTACTAGTCAACCATACTAAAAGTCTAAAACCTAAATCTTAACAAAATTAACAAGAAAACTTATGTGGTGGATGATTAAATGAATTTAAAATTAAATGCAACAACTTACAACAGACAGATGAACCATACAGTATGATCCAACATAACAATCGGCCTAATGAAATAATGACCAGCACCAATGAGCTATAGCTCAACTGCACTTCCTTCTCCCATTATAATGGAATGGAGGGTGACTTCGTGTGTTCAAAACACACTGGGTCCGTGTGTAAATTACCTAAAAGGGTAAAATGCACTTAGACCCCCTGGTTTTGAAATTTCTGGCAAATATAACAATTTTCTTTGGCTTGGTTTAAAAACCTGTGCCTTAGTAGATGAAAGCCCAGATAGGTTTCTCTTTGTTCTGTTTTTATTTTCATCTCAAGGTCATTAGTAACAAACCAAGTTCAAATATTTAGATCAAACCCATGACAACCGGGAGAGAATATATCATTAAATTGTCACTTCCTGTGCATAAGTTAAAGTTGAAGATTTTTGTTAGAACCAAAGGGTGAGGAGGAGGAGGAGCTCAAAGTTGTTCCTGCCATGGTGGCTGAGGTGTGAAAGATGAGAAAAGGATAACTAAGGGTGTGTGAGTGACCTGTTTAGGAGAGGAGGACCCAACCTGTAGGAAGACTTCAAAGTTCAAACACGGTCCAGCAATCTCACATGGACAGTTACTTTTTGGATGGCACATGGACAAGATTTATTGTATGGTTGGATCTATCTATTACATCATTTAAAGAAAATAAGACGTTACAAGATTCTAATTGAGAGTTTAAATATAAAATAGAATATAAATTCAATTAAAAATATACATTAGAACACTGACGTAGAAAATTGTAAGGACTCAAGAGCATATGTAGCAAAAATTTTGAGATCAACCAAAAGTCATACTTCTATATATATATATATATATAGACACACACACACACACCATAGATAATAGGAGTTATAAAAAAAAAAATAATAATATTTTCAAGGTTGATATGTTATGCCACTTCTCGAGTATGGAGATGCACATGCTTATTTAGGTATTTTATACATTACTATAACCCCAGCACAAGATGAGGCCTATGCCCTGCCAGCTTGCAACTCCAAATGATTATGTCTCACCCCTAGACATGCTCAGCAGTCATGCTTCAGACATCTTTAAGAACATTGGACATGAGTAACCCAAGAATTTATAGAGCAGTAAACAATTACTATTCCTCAGAATTTCTTTTGCTAGTCTCTAGATGAGCATAATCTATGTGCACAGCTCCAAGCTGTTGATTTTGCTGGTTGTAAAAAAAGATCACTATGAAAGATTTGGACGACACTGGATTAAAGAGACAAGGAAAGTCTTGCTGTGTGCAAAAGTTGCTGGTTCAAGGGCACGTTACCAGGTCTATATTAAACAAACAAAATATGCAATATTACTGTATTATATCTTCCAATGGGTAAAAACCCAGGCTAAATCATCAAATCCAGCAATAATTATTTAACAAAATTTGGTCCATGAGGTATTTTGGGGAGTGGGGAGGACAACTTTGACTACTTTGTGTGAACTCCTTACTAAATATTTGTGAATGTAGACTCTTTAACTCTTGCCTTACTCCAGAATTTTGTAATACTTTTAATGGTGCGTGTTTCAATATTTTGCATAATCCACTGATTATTGAGGATTTGAATTATTCAATAGGAAAAAATAAAACAAACAAACAAAAACACCTTATCTCAGGGTAAGCAATGAGTATTTGGAAAGTGAAGACCTCTAACCTTTTTAAGAAGATTAAGTTAGCAAGGACCATCCTCTTTGCCAGATGCCCATTGATAAACCATTAATAAAAATAACCTTTGCACTTTACCGACCCACAAAGGCATTTTTTCTTCCTCTGGTCTGCTTTTTCAGGCGGTACTGCCCCATAATCATATGTCAACTCTGTCATTGGAGGAATGTGACTAACCGCATGAAATGTAACATGGAGATCAGATTCATTTTTATTTTCACGTAAAATTGGCTGCCAGGATACATTTGGAGAGCAGCTGTGATTCATAAAACGACCTACATTCCCAGCATTTTTTGCACTTATGATTAGGGGATGTGGGATCTTTGGGGCCTCATTAGACTCACCTGGCAGTTCAAAAAGTGGATAAGTGCGGGTTGCATCGAAAATGTAATCATCTTCATTTTCACTTCCAAGCTCCTCCAGCTTATCACTGGCAATAACTTCCCCTGCATATTCACATATAAAAGCTCCAGCACGAAGGGGATCCCAGGACCTTAGACCCCAGCCTCTATCCTTAGTTTTAAACACTTCCAAACGAACTCTCAAACCACTTTGTGATATTCGGTTCCGGCAATTAGAAGGACACTGACAAGAAGGACCACACTCATATAGCAATGACTTTTGGTTCACAAGAACTGAATTTGCATTATAAGGAAGGTAACCTTCATTTTTCTTAATGCAAGAGCAGTTGCTACCAGGGAGACATCCACCAACACAGTTACAGCCAGTACAAGGTTCTATTGGATCAACTGGTTTTTCATTCTTGAGACCGGGAAAATAGGTGAAATATGCAGGGCCCTTCTCATCATCAACATCATTTACTAGAGAAACAGGTGCACTTTCAGCCCCAGAAGTAAGATCGGGCAATATAACCCCAACCCTAGAATTAACTCCATCCTTCCATTGCTGAATTAATTTCCAGGTCATGAACGCTTCAGGCTGGCCAGGTAACCTGACAAGTTTGTACTTAAATACATTGCGACCTGACTTTCCTTTATCTACCCATGACTCCTGGATTTTGTAAAGACCATCATAGACATATACCTTCCCAGTTGGATTTGCAAAATCCTTAAAGCCCCGAATCACTCTAATCTCATTACCCCGGTGCAAGCTTTTCTCCAAAGCAAGGTTACCTCTTTCAAGCTTCTGATCCATCACTTCCTTATCTTTCCGGAAGTGATTCCCACCTTGACCACTATAAATTAACACACCCCCATCCTCCATATTATCATCCTCATATCCTCCAGATGAAACAATGCTGACTGCTAAGGGCTCTTCACTTTGACTGACCTTCAGACCCATGTAATCAATGCCAGCCATACATGGTGCGTGCAATCCAATCAAGCACAACTCCATCCTGAAAAAGAAACAATCCCCAACTTCAACACCAGGCACAGCTCCAACTCTCTTCTTGATGTTTGTCCGAATCCCTTTATTCATCAAAATTGCACCCGCTCTTAAATCAGGTCGTCTTGTTACTCCTGGAACTGCATCCTTTGACTCTTCAATTTGGTTAATCTTTCTTCGGATAAAATCATATATCATGAGTAAGCATCCAACCGACTCCTTGTCAGCTTCAGCTCGCCGGATCATGTCAAATGCTGCAATATTAGACGATGCAAGAAGATTTTCAATTACTGAATCTATGTCAATTTCAGTTGAGGCAATATTGATGTCCTGGCGAGCCCTAGTCCTCCTCTGTGACCTACTACTACCCTTTGACCTCCCTGCCTTTCCAGTATCTTCTGAATCTTGCAAGCTAAAACTACTCGAATACTGCCCATCTTCCTGCACATCCCCACTTTGGTGTCGTGACAGAGCACGACTTCTAGTGACCCTTCTTGAAGAACCTGTCTCACCATTCTCATCTCCTGCATACTGAGTCTGCGGTGTCCTAAATGAAGTGATTGGTACCGCATTTGATATTGGTGCATTTCGATTTGGTACAGGCGGCCTTTGAGGCTCTGGTGTAGCAAAAAAGGGGTAAAATGAGGCAGCCCCAGGTGGGAAAGGACCAGATGGTGAAACACAAACAAAGGGCGCACCACCTTGGGGATTCGGAAACGAAGGAAAATTAGGTGCTGATGCTGATCCAAATATAGGAACAAGACACCGCAAGGGCCTCACATTCATTACCCTAGACTTATCAAATGACCCGGAAACAGGAGTAGAGTCTTCCATCAATACACTTCCAGACAACAAAAAAACAATCTTTCCCAAACACCAACTCCCCTAACACAAATTTCTATACATAATCTACTTCTTTTTCTCCTCTTTACAACACCAACCAATTAACACAACATTTACTTTTAATAAAACTACAACAGCAACATATTCTTACAAAACAAAAACATAAACGTTTCAGTAACAGAATACTTTACAGTAAAAGCAGAAGATCTTCACAGAATCACTTAAAAGATTCAAACTTCACATCCAGGCCAAGATTTTGGTCAACATAAGTAAATTCCTGCAACATGAAAGCAGAAATGAAGTCAGAAAAACTAAAAGAATCTGAGCTAAAAACATTTAAATTTCCAGGGCAGAGTTTAAAATTATCCAATATACTTGCGTAAACCCTCAAACCAAAAAGAAAGCATGTGAGCTAAAGTTGAAGTGAACATGCAAGGTCATTAGAAACAGAATCGACAGCCCAAATTTCTGTTTATTTCATTTTACCCAATTTCCCAATAATCAAAATGAAAGAAACCCAACAACTGGAAATTTTTTTTTAAATTTATTTTAAATGATGGGTTATGAAAAAAGAGATCAGAAGAGTGAACAGAAAAAAGTAAAAAATTAAAATTAAAATATAAAGTGGAATTATGCTACCATAGATCAAAGGCAAAAAAAGGCATAAGAAATAAGACAGATCTAAATCAAACATAGAGAAAGCTTAGAACTTGGAAAAGGAAGATTTTATTTTGTTTACCTGACATGGAATTTTGGGGATTGGAAAGTAAGAGTTCTGAGAAGTTGAGGAGCTTCTTATTACAATGACTTTTTATTTTTTACTTTCCCAAACACAATGCACTCTTTTAGTTTTCGTGTTTGGTCGTCTTGGGATGGAGAGGGAATCAGGTGTGTCTGAGACTATGATACTGTTGTCTTTGATTAGTTTGATGCTTATGTGGCAGCGTTTTTCATTGGTTTAGTATGTGAGTAGAGACAGGGGATTATCACTTATGTTTTTTACCTTGGCATAAGTAATAAATGGTTCAACTGAAACTGAGAGAAGTACTAAAAATACAGAAGAAGACTCAGAAAGAATTGCTGTTGACTGAGACTTTTGTTTGATCTTAATTCTCAACCAATAACGTGCAGATTAGCTCCATGGTTAAACTTGTGCTGCGCAGTACTCTACAAATGTTTTTTTTTTTTTTTTTTTTTAAATTTGTGGCAAAAATATGATACTTACATTTTAGGATCATTGTGAATTTGGTGCTTAAATTTAGTAACAATCAATTTAGTCATGTTATTTTTAACTTTTAGGCTTTGATTGAAAGTTCATAAGGGAAGAGAATTGAATAGAATGAAATGATCATAAGAGAATAGAAATTAATGGAATAAAATGAAATATATTTAAGAAAGGGAAAAGAATTAAATGAAATAGAATTAAATAACCTTGACTAGATGTTTTAAAATAAAAGAATTAAAATAAATGAAAATAAATGGAATGTAAGTCATCTTGTTTGGGAGTAACATAAAAGGAATTGTGGGGCCCGTGGGCCTGATAGCCTCAGCCCATCGTGTAGTAGGCCCAAGGCCCACGTCGAGGAAGGATGACCATCTGAGGCTAAATTAGGAAGAGACTCTTTTTTGGATCCACGCCAAGGACCTCTTCGTTCTCGGCATACTAAGGATAATTTTGAAAAGGGACAAGCCCAAAGCAAGCTGTCACATCCACACTTAATGCGTTCACCTAACCCCTCTGGCCGCATTAATAGGGATGTAACCCCTTAGCAGGGCGACGTTGATCAGGGTGAACCACTTGAGTGCTGATAAGGCCTCTGATGGGACGGACGGTCAGAAGAAAGGCAAATGGATGATCAACAGATGGAAGAACGAGATAGGACAATGAAGACTATATAAAAGGAGCGAGTAAAGTAAAAGGAGGGGGGGGAAAAAAGAAGAAAAGGCCTCGTCGGCCATGGACCGAGGAGCATCCTCCAGTTGTAAATAGTTCTAAGTATTTTTTTTAATAAAAGAAAAGAGTTCATACTTCGTGAACGCCGGCCAGCGCCTAAACCTTCGATCCACTCTCTACAAATTTATTGTTTGGGCTTGTTGGGCTGAAAACTCATTCATACTCTAGGTCCAGTCCAAGTTGAGTCCCCACAGGAATGTAATGAAATTATTTTATGACAATATTACTATTAGACCACTATTTTAAAATAAAATGTTTAATATATAAATGTATTCTTGGAGTTTTAGTAAAAAAATTATTAAATATAATTTTATTTCCTCCCATTCCTCCCATTCCTCCCAATTTCGGGGGAATAAAAATTTGAGATTTTAAGGTAATAGAGAGGAATGAGCGTTCCTCTTATCTATTCAATTCCCTCTCACTTAAACTCACAAACGAGGGAATGGAAACAAGGGAAGGGAAGAATTTTCTAAAATTATTATTTTCATTCAATTCCATTCATTCCCCCCAAACGAGGGCTTAATCAGAACGGTAAATGAACCAAGCTGTTTATGCATAACTTGAGCTTAGCTCGAAAAATAAGCTTGTTATATTTGTTTATTAGCAAAAATACAATTTTTGTCCTTATACTTTGGAGTCATAATTAATTTGGTTATTACATTTTTGTAGCAATCAATTTAGTTTATGTCTTCAACTTACAGTTAATTTGGTCCTTAATTATAGTTTACTCACTGACACAAAAAAAATGTCTATGTAGTTAACAAATTGCGCACATTAGACGCTTACATGACTACTAAAATAATAATAATAATAATAAAATTTATTTGATATTTAAAAATGTCACATCAGTATTTACTATTATTTTTGAAGCTTCTGCATCATCATTTTTAATTGAAAATAAAATTAATTAGAAAAAATATAACCAAAAAAAACACAAAAATATCATCTTGGTCATTATATTTTGGGATCATTGTGAATTTAGCCCTATATTTTGGTAGCAATCAATCTAATCCTGTTATTTTCAACTTTTAGTCAATTTGTAGTTAAGGCTGTAAATGAACCAAGCTGTTTATAAACAACTCGAGTTCAGCTCAGAAAAAACTTGTTTATGTTTATTTATTTAGAAAACAAGTCAAGTTCAAGCCTTAAATTTAGGCTTGATTATTAAACAAGCCAAGCTTGAACATTATAATATGTTTGTGAATAAGCTTGTGGATATAAGACTCAATTTAATTATATATATATATATATCTAAAAATCTATTTATATAGACTTGAAATTAGATTGTGTAAGTTTTTCAATAGGTTTATATTATATTAAATTATTATTTATAACTTACTGATGATATAAATAGTCTCTTCATAATATAAAAAATTATAAAATTGTAAATAGGTAAAACATGTTAATAGTCATAGCTTCACAATATATAAGGGAAAAAAAAAAGTAAATCAAATAACTCATAAACAAGCTCGAACTTTACTCAATAAGAAAATGAGAAAAGCTTGAACATAAAATCTTTGTCTGGTGATGAGGTCGAAATCGGCTCATGTTTGAAAAAAAAAAAACTAAATAGACAAGTTTGAATTTTTAATACTTGACTTGCTACAACACTACTAGCAGTTGCAGTTGCAATCAATTTTCGTCAGTTAGTTGATAGTAGCGACCAAATTAATTGTTACCATGTAGTGACCAAATTGATAGTGGGCTCAAAATGTAAGAACCAAAATGGTATTTTCACTAATTTTTTTCCTTATAGATCAAAATATTTCCAGATAAACATTACTTCCTCGTCTCAAATTATTGGTCCTTAAAATGAATCCTCTTTAAAGAGCTAATTATGTTATAATTTGTGTTTATCTACAGAAATATTGAGTAGTAGTGATGATGAAGTGATTTTATTTAGATAAGGAAGATAATCATCTCGGCTTTAATGCTGAATATTATAAATGAGTCACTTAACATCACAATTAGAAAATAAATTTGGATACATAGCACAAAGTCAGACAATAATTAAAAATTAATTTAAATTCTAATTGTACATCAACTTTAATATAATAAGGATGAAAAATAAATTTGTAATAAAAAATTCAACATCATTTTTTTTACTAGATTTAAATTAACCAGATAATTTGAAAAATTGTACATTTAAAAAAAAAAAATAAAAGACAATGCATTGCAGTTTTCTTTTATATATAAACTACAATGCTTTAAAAGATGTTCTACTTAGATTTTCTAAATGTGGGGCCTGTTAGTTAAAAAAGGATAGTAATCCTCAGAAGTGGGCTCGGTGCCCAACGGCCCAATTCGAGGACACTTCGTTATCCGAGGATAGTCTAAAAAAGTTTTATTATTACTCAATGGGTAATATAGGAGAAACGAGTAGATATTGTATACAGCGGCATAACACACGTCCGAGGACGCCAAAGTCCGAGGTGAATGTAACTTTCATGTTATTGGGGAGACTCCGCCAAGTTGTATCTGAACTAAAAATTGGATATAACTTAAGGGGGCGTCAGGGAAGGTAGCAAATACCTTCTGAGGCCATCACCTCCACATTAAATGCTTTCCAGCTAACACTCTGGCCGCATTAATGTGGAGGTGATACCTGAACAGTAACTAAGCAACTTTATGGCCACTATGCTGGATGGGACAAAAAGGAGCTCCCAAGATAAGAACTACACGTGTACAATGGAAACGGGGGGAGAACGGAGTATATAACATAGGAACGAAGGAAATAATAGAGGACTTTTGGCAGAAAAAAGAGAAAAGAAGAGAGAGACTGATTGAAAGAGAGCCGAGGAGAGATTTTCTCAAGGAATGAACCTAAAGTATCCCTTGTTACTTGATTAGTAGAACCTTTCCTGTCACACAGTACTAGTTCTTGGACCCATACTCTAAAAATTTATTGTTTGGGCTTGTTGGGCTGAAAACCCATTCATACTCAGGGTCAATCCAAACCGAGTCCCTACAATTGGCGCCGTCTGTGGGAAGAACTTGATCTGTTGAGAAGGAAGGGCAGGTGTGATACTCACGATGGAAGAGGGAGTACCGCAACAACCGTTGACGGGCCCGCAACAGGCAAATGCTAATCAGCACCAGGCAGAGTCTAGGGGCTCTCAGCACAGTAATCCGTTGGTAGACCACGAACTCGAGGGTGATCATGAGGGGAGTACCCGAACAACCCATACAAATAGAAGCCGCTCTCGGGGGAAAGGCCATGTTTCCCCTATAAAGAGCGGAGAAAATTTACAGCGTGAGGTTAACAAGTTGAAGAGGGAATTGCGATATGAGCGACGAAGGCGTAAGGCTCATATCTCTAAGCACTCCTCTGAGGAGTCGGATGACGCTAGTTACAGGCAGAGGTCGAGAACTCCACCCAGCGAATCTTTTTCGTGTGAGGAGGAGTACCACCGTGGGTGAAGAAATAAGAGCCCGACTCGCCAGGGTCAGGGGAATGATGCCTTGAACAAGGCTTTGAATCAGGTATCCAAGTTGCCTTTCACGCGACATATTGAAGACGCTAGTCTTCCTCGGCGATTCCACCAGCCTGTGTTCACCATTTATAATGGTCGAACAGACCCAGTGGAACATGTTAGCCACTACAGCCAGAGAATGGCTATTCATGCCAGGGATGAAGCCTTAATGTGCAAGGTTTTCCCATCTAGTTTGGGCCTAGTGGCGATGAGATGGTTTAATGGCTTGAGAACTAATACTATTGACTCTTTTGAGAAGCTCACCCAGGCCTTTGGTGCTCGTTTTATTACTTGTAGCAGGGTTGTTCAACCCTTGGGGTCGCTACTGTCCATGTCTATGCGAGAAGGGGAAACCCTAAAAGCCTACTCAGACAGATACTGGGAAATGTTCAACGAGGTGGATGGGGCTCACGATGACGTGGCTATGAATACTTTTAAGGAAGGTCTTCCAACTGAGCACGGTCTGAGGAAGTCTCTGATTGGCAAGCCTGTTACTAGTGTACGTCAGCTTATGGATCGGATAGATAAATATAGAAGAGTAGAGGAAGATCAGATGCAAGGCAGAGGAAAGTCTAAAACAGTAACTCAAGAGAGGAGGGATTTCAGGCCGGACCGGTACAACAACAACCGACCTCGGAGGGATTTTGGGGGGCAGTCAGGGCCTGCCAACTCCCAGGTGGTTAGCGCCGTGTTCCGAGAACCAGTGCAGCGAGTTCTGGAGAAGATAAAGAACGAGCCGTTCTTTAGGTGGCCCAATAAGATGGCGGGGGATCCTGCGAAGCGTAATCGGAATCTTTACTGCCAATACCATCAAGACCACGGACATATCACCGAAGATTGTAACAATCTGTGGGATCACTTAGAGCAGTTGGTGCAGGAGGGAAAGTTGACCCAACTTCTGCATCAGTCCGGCGGCTGAGGAGGCCACGTAGGCTCGGCGTTTCAGGGGGATGCCTCAAGGGGACCTCCTTTGGGCACGATAAACGTTATATTCGCTGCCCTAGGGAGAATTGGATCTTGCCCTTCCAGGGTAATGTCTGTGTCTTAGTGCTCGGAGGAGGACTCCAACTCGAGGCCGAAGAGAGCCAGACCTGTCGCCTCGTTGGTGTTAGGCTTCTCAAAAAAGGATAAGAGAGGAACCATACAACCACATGATGATGCTTTGGTGGTTACGATTAGGATTGGAGGGTATGACGTTAAGAGAGTGATGGTTGATGATGGAAGTGCCGCCGAGGTGATGTACCCTGATTTATTCAGGGAGCTGAATTTGAAACCTGAAGACCTGACAATATATAGTTCCCCGCTGCTAGGCTTCGAAGGCAAATCGGTCACCCCGTTGGGAATGGTTAGATTACCCGTGCAGACTGGGTCAGATATGGTGGAGGTAGATTTTATTGTGGTGGATGCCTTTTCTCCGTATACGGCTATTTTGGGAAGACCATGGTTGCATGCTTTGGGGGCTGTTTCTTCCACTCTTCATCAAAAAGTGAAGTATCCCTCAGGGGGCGAGGTTTCAGAGATTTTGGAAAACCAGAACATGGCTAGGCAGTGTATGATAATGGCCATTCAACATCGGCCAGAGGTAAGCACTTCGGCTATAGCCGAGGGTGATTTATAGCAATCAAGGGTTCAGGGAGCCCAGTTCGGCACATCCCCAAAGGAAATGAGGTGTGAAGATTTGGAAAGGGTGAACGTTGATGATGATCCAAAGAAGTATTTTCAGGTTGGGGCTCAGTTGCCTTTGTTAGAGAAAGAACAGTTGGTCGAAATTCTTAGAAGAAACGTTGATGTGTTTGCATGGAGTGCCTATGAAGCCCCGGGAGTGGATCCGGAGTTCATCTGTCATCATCTGAATGTCAACCCCTCGTGTATTCCAAAGAAACAACCACCTCGGCGACCGTCCAGGGTACATGTCGAGGCTATTAAAGACGAGGTGACCAAGTTAAAGCAGGCTGGGGCAATCAAGGAAGTATTTTATCCTCAGTGGCTGGCCAATACAATTGTAGTGAAAAAGAAAAATGGAAAGTGGCGTGTGTGTGTTGATTTTACGGACCTTAATATAGCGTGCCCAAAGGACCCTTTCCCTATGCACCGTATAGATCAGTTGGTGGATGCTACAGTGGGCCATCCTCGGATGAGTTTCTTGGACGTCTTTCAAGGCTACCATCAGATCCCACTCGCATTGGACGACCAGGAGAAGACCGCTTTTCTCACTCCCACTGGGTAATGCCCTTTGGTTTGAAGAACGCGGGGTCTACCTACCAGAGAATGATGACGAAAATGTTTGAGCAGCAGTTGGGCAGAAATATTGAGATTTATATTGGTGATATGGTCGTGAAGAGTAAGGTGGTGGCCGAGCACGTGACAGACCTTAACCACACTTTTGAGATTTTAAGGAGGCACAAACTGCGGCTGAACGCATCCAAATGCTCATTTAGGGTAAGTTCAGGTAAGTTCCTGGGTTACATGGTGACCCATAGGGGAATTGAAGTTAACCCTGACCAGATTAGAGCCATAACTAACTTGCAACCACCTCAGAATCCCAAGGAAGTCCAGAGGCTGACCGGGATGACCGCCGCATTGAATAGATTCATATCCAGATCGGCGGATAGGTGCAGGCCTTTTTTCTTACTGCTCCACAAGTGGAAAGGATATGAATGGACCGAGGAATGTGACTTAGCATTTCAGCAGCTAAAGGAGTATCTATCTCGGCCACCCATCATGTCTAGCCCCAAGGTAGACGAAGTTCTTTTTTCCTACCTGGCGATCACCACTTATGCGATTAGTTTTGTTCTGATACGAGTGGACAATGGAGTACAGCGACCAGTCTATTATGTGAGTAAGTCTCTTCATGAGGCTGAAATACGCTACCTGCCATTGGAAAAGGCCATTTTAGCAGTGGTGCACGTCACCAGAAAACTTCCCCATTACTTTCAGGCACATACAGTGGTTGTCCTGACTCAATATCCGATCAAAGCCGTACTCCGAAGTGCAGACTATACTGGTAGGGTTGCCAAGTGGGGCACAATTTTAGGGGCTTTTGATGTCAAGTATATGCCCCGTACTTCCGTGAAGGGTCAGGTGCTTGCCGATCTAGTGGCCGAGTTTGCTGAAGGTCTTGAAGAGACAGAGACAAGCCCAGGTGGCATGGACGAAAAATCGGTTGGCCTCATTTCCGCGCAACCTATCTTACCCTGGACAGTGTATGTGGATGGGGCAGTAAATCAGCGGGGGTCTGGAGTAGGACTTGTATTGATATCTCCTGAGGAAGTCATCATTGAGAAGTCTCTTAGGCTGGGATTCTCAGCCACTAATAACGAAGCGGAGTATGAAGCCTTACTAGCAGGAATGGTGATGGTCGATAAGCTGGGTGGAAAGGCTGTGGAAATCTTCTCAGACTCGGGGCTTGTGGTGGGCCAGGTCAGAGGGGAATTAGAGGCTCGAGATACAAGAATGCAGGAATACTTGAGCCAGGTTAGGCATATACAAGCTAAATTTGAATTTTTTAAAATAACCCATGTCCCCAGGAGTGGAAATGCCTATGCAGACTCTCTGGCTACTCTTGCCACCTCCTCGGCTCAAAACTTACCTCGGATGATCATGATCGAGGACTTGGGCACCCCTACCCGAGGAACAACAAAAACGCTACAAGTTAATCAAGTCAATTCAGCGCGTAGCTGGATGGATCCTATAATACTATTCCTTGAGAAGGATACACTGCTCGAGGACAGATCAGAGGCAAAAAAGATACGGAGGAAGGCTCCCCGATTTTGGCTATTCGAAGATAAGAAGTTGTACAAACGCTCTTACTCTGGGCCTTATCTGCTCTGTGTACGCCCTGAAGCGTCGGAGGATCTGCTAGAAGAACTATATGAAGGAATTTGTGGCAGTCATACTGGGGGAAGGTCTTTGTCTCATAGGGCGATCACCCAAGGGTACTGGTGGTCAGGCATGCAAAAGGAAGCACAGGAATATGTAAAGAAATGCGATCAATGCCAAAGGTTCACACCAAATATTCATCAGCCTGGAGGAGTTCTCAATCCTCTTTCTAGTCCTTGGCCTTTCGCTCAGTGGGGCTTGGATATCGTCGGCCCTTTCCCTAGAGCAGTAGGAAATAAGAAGTACCTGCTGGTTGGCACGGATTGTTTCACGAAGTGGGTTGAAGCAGAGCCTCTGGCTAACATCAGGGATGTGGACGTCAAAAGATTCCTATTAAGGAATATCATTACTCGATTTGGGGTTCCTCAAACTCTCATCTCGGACAACGGTCTGCAATTTGATAGCAAGGCTTTTAGAAGGTATTGCTCCGACTTGGGGATAAAAAATAGGTATTCCACCCCAGCCTATCCACAGGGAAATGGACAGGCCGAGGCTGTCAATAAAGTCATAGTGGGGGGACTTAAGAAAAAGTTGGATGATGCAAAGGGAAGATGGGTGGAAGAACTCCCGCATGTTCTCTGGGCGTATCGGACGACGCCTCGACGATCGACAGGGGAGACCCCATTCTCAATGACGTACGGAGCTGAGGCCGTGATCCCTATTGAAACTGACTTTCCGACACTGAAAACCAGTAATTTCACTCCGGATGGGAATGATAAGCTGTTAAGGAAAAGTCTAGACTTAATAGATGAGCGACGAGAAAAAGGTATGGTTCAACTAGCGTACTACCAGCACAAGCTGAAGCAGGGTTATGATGCGAACGTCAGACTAAGGCCATTAGCTCCGGGAGACTTGGTGTTGAGGAAGGTCTTGGGAAATACCAAAAACCCAGCCTGGGGAAAGTTGGGGCCCAATTGGGAAGGGCCATATCGTATTACATCTATTGCGGGGATAAGGGCTTACTATTTAGAAGATTTAGATGAAAAAACCATACTTCATCCCTGGAATGTAAGCAACCTGAGAAGGTATTATTATTAACAAGTTATGTTTTACTTTCCTTTATAACTTATCTTGCTTCCGCAATATGTGCTTCTAAAATAAATGGAAGTATTAAACAGAAACTAAGTCATGTTAGGTCCTCGGATCACAACTTAGTGGAAATTAGTACACTATGAATGGAAGTATTAAACAGAAACTAAGTCATGTCAGGTCCTCGGACCACAACTTAGTGGAAATTAGTACACTATGAATGGAAGTATTAAACAGAAACTAAGTCATGTCAGGTCCTCGGACCACAACTTAGCGGAAATTAAGTATACTATGAATGTAAGTATTAAACTGAAACTAAGCTATAACAAACTATTTAGATATTGAACTTACTTGGAATCAAGGTCTTCTAAAAAGGGGGTTCGTGTCACTGGAGATACACATCGAAGTAAATGCTATGAGCATCACTTAAAGCACTTCAAGGGGATTAGTACCCCTCTAGATGAAATGTAAAAATGCTATCCTAAGTAAGTGTAATTTCCTAATGAATGTTACAGGGAGCCTTTATAAAACCGCAAAGGTCACTGTTATAGCCTGCTTTGAGTTTTCAATAATCGAATATAAAGTTATGATTCTTCCCTATCATGTCAACTTTTATCCTTTTTACAGTCCGAGAGCGCAAGGAAAGTAGATAAACAAATGTAAGTAATAAAGAACGACCATACATGAAATTATATGGATAATGAACGAACCCCCAGATGTCTCTTATAACTTGCCAAAAAGAAAGGAGATAAAAAATAAATAAAAAAAAAAAAAAAAAAGACACTAAAAGGAATTTAACTGCGAGCAACTATTTGGTTAGCTTTATTTGGAGCTTGGGAGGGGCTTTGCCAGCTACCTCATGAGGAACATCCTTTCCCTGCGCCGGGGGAGCGTTTCCGGCAGGCAGGGTAGTTGAGGCTAAGGACTGTTCAAAAGTGTGAGAGGCCACTTCGTCTTTGAGCCTTGCTACTTCTGTGGCCGAGGAGAGATCCTTTGCTTTTCCAAGCACTGGTAATTGCTCCTGCTGACTGAGTGTGGGAGGAGCCCGAGTCTGAACTTCCTCGGGTGGCTCATCAACGACAACAGATACCTCCCCTATTGGAGTGGAGGGAGTGGAGGCCCGAATAGCTGGGGGGAAGTAGATATTTTCAGGTTTCCTCAACTCTGAGGAAGATTCAACTCCAGCTCGGTCGAGGGCCTCTTGCCAAGTCAGGGTACAGTATTCCCGGCACACGACGGGCACCTCAGCTCGGAAAGTCTCCTCTGTCTCAGCAACGCCCACATTGTAACCCTGCTGCTCAGCGGCGTCTTTTCCTTTTTCAGCCTCGGCTTTGGCTTTCTCAGCTCGGTCTCTAAGCTTCTGGACTTCTTCCAGTTGTTTCTGTAGGGTCAGCACCTGTTCCTTAGAGGTTGCTAGCTGGGCGTTGGCATCACGCAGGAGCCGCCCTTGGTCCTCGGCTTGTCTTTGGAACCCCGCTAGAGCTGAATCAGCACTTTTCCGAGTGTCTTCCTCGGCTGCTAACTTCTTCTTCAGCTGCGCAATGTTTTGCTCGGAAGCATTCAGTGTGCGTACAGCTGATATCCTTTTCTTCTTGTCCTCGTCTATTTGACCGTAGTAGGATTTGGCTATCCCCCCCAGCCTGAAGGTGGCTTAAACGGCCTAGAAAAAAAGGGAATTAAAAATATGCACAAAAAAAAAAAAAAAAAAAAAGAAGAAGAAATATATATATATAATAATAATGAAATAAAAATAATAATGTAATGGTTAAAGCATCGTACCATGCCCAAATATCTTTTGGTGTTCTGAAAGACCTCGTCCGTCTTGATCGCTCTCAGCTCAGCCATGTCCCTGGGAAGAAGAAGTGTTTCCTCTAGTGCTGAGGCAACTCGGCACCCAAGTCCGCCACTAAAGTCCCTAATTGAAGCATCCTCCTTTAGAGGCCTTTTATCGAGCATAGGGGTTGGGAGCCAAGCCTCGGGATCCGAGGACTGGGTGGTTGTTTTATCCATCTCTCGCTGCGTCTCATGACTTGTTTTCTGCTGCTTGGCAGTTCTTTGGTCCTCACCCTCACTGGTAGTGTGAGTTCGCCCTGTGTCCATCACTTCTTTGCCCTTCGGCTCTCTCCTCCTCTTCGGATCACTGGGCTCAGTCACAGTTGGTTGGGACGACTGAGGAGATGGAGGGGGAAGAGATGGAGGTTGGACCTGAACTTGTTTTTCCACCACCCTGCCAGGCTGACCCTCAATTACATCTTTCAAACTCCTCTGACTTCTCCTTTGGATAACCATTTTCCTGGAAGTTACTTCAGGAGATTGGGGTCGATTAAAAACTTCAAATTAGTCGGCAGAATAAGGCAACTCTACAAGTCCTCCTAAGACGTCTTCTTCTTCTCCTTCTTCTTCTTCTTTCTCTTCTTCTTCTCCTTCGGCCTCTTTTTCTTTTTCTTTTTCTTCTTCTCTCACTTTTGGGGGGACGGAGCGTGATGATGAAGCTCCTATAGAAAGAGTGGCCTCAGGCGATGGTTCAGTGAAGGGCTCACCTTTAGGAATAGGGGTGCCCTCAGGAACGATGAATCCCTCAAAGACTACACTGATACGGTGGAGCCGAGGATCTTTTGCCTTTATCACGAACTTGGGAGCCTGAAAGGCTGTGGATGCAGGTTTGTACTTGAGTATTAAGTGTGCAGCTCGTAATTGGCCGTCGGAGGGATTCACATACACCTCGGACCGCAGAATTCTATCTAGGCTCTCCCTGTTGATCAGCCTGAGATGGCGTCTAGTGGCGCGTTTGTCTGTAAAGTAATTAAAACATAAAAGGAAATTTCCATTAGGAATAAAAACTGCTTCAAATAAAAAAATTAATCTGACTTATCAGGGACGTACATCCTAGGAATCCCACCTAGTTGTCCCTCTTCAGTCGGGCATGGCAAACCATCGTGCCACTCCCCGGAAAAAATAAGGAAATCGTCTTTAAAACCCTTGTTCGAGGTAGGGAGGCACTGGATCAATCTTACTGCAGGGTACCTAGACTTAAGGTAATATCCCTGATCCTTCAAATGATTGAGATTATATACCCAGTTCACATCGTGATGGGTCAAACCTAAATTGTATAAGGTGTTTAAAGCCTCTATACTCCCGAGCACCCTGAACATATTCGAGGCGCACTGCGTAGGAGATAACCTAAAAAACCTAAGGTAATTTCTCGTCAGACTACCCATTGGGATAGTCATCCCTCCCTCGACAAAAGCTACCATGGGGATAGCTACCTCCCCCGTTTTTCTATCGCGCAACCAAGTTTTGGAGGAAGCGTATCTCATACCCACTGTTGAGGGAATCCTGTACTTAGTCCTAAATGATTCTATTTGCTCTTCGGAATCAACTAGATACTTAAATCTACCAATTTTCTAACAGCAGCAGAGAAAAACTGATACAGAAGATGGAAAACTAGGAAGGTTTAAGGAAACTTACAGGTTTGGAAAATAAGCTCCTCGAACGAGCTCTTAGTATTTATGAGAGCGTGAAGTAATGAGAGAAAGACAGATTCAAGGAATACGTGCTGAGAGGGAGTAATTTGTAACCGAAGAAAGATTTAATTTGAAAGGCACTTTATAAGGGTACAGAAAGTGGGAGCGGGGAAAATCCCGCCCATAAATGCAGAGGATCCCCCACCGTTCGATTTGCATCAGATCGTTGAACGTGCGGGACAACAGAGCAGTTACCATTTAATAATGTCGTGCTCATGACGCCGAAACGTTAGGAGCGTGCCTTGGGTAAACAAAAAGACATTCTGAAAGCGGGGGAAACCTACGAAATAAATGAGAGCTGGATGTCAAAATCTTCCTTTTTCCTGAGGTGGCAAAAAGCGAGATTTTGAGGAGCTATTGTGGGGCCTGTTAGTTAAAAAGGAATAGTAATCCTCAGAAGTGGGCTCGGGGCCCAACGGCCCAATCCGAGGACACTTCGTTATCCGAGGATAGTCTAAAAAAGTTTTATTATTACTAAATAGGTAATAGAGGAGAAACGAGTAGATATTATATATACGGCGGCATAGTACACGTCCGAGAACACCAAAGTCCGAGGTGAATGTAACTTTCATGTTATTGGGAAGACTCTGCCAAGTTATATCTGAACTGGAAATTGGATATAACTTAAGGGGGCGTCGGGGAAGGTAGCAAATATCTTCTAAGGCCATTACCTCCACATTAAATGTTTTCCAGCTAACACTCTGGCCGCATTAATGTGGAGGTGATACCTAAACAGTAACTAAGCAGCTTTATGGTCACTAAGCTGCAAGTTCCGGTAGGTGCCGGATGGGACAGAAAGGAGCTCCTAAGATAAGAACTACACGTGTACGATGGAAACAGGGGGAAAACGGAGTATATAACATAGGAATGAAGGAAATAAAGAGGACTTTTGGTAGAAAAAAGAAAAAGAAGAAAAAAGAAGAGAGAGACTGACTGAAAGAGAGCCAAGGAGAGATTTTCTCAAGGAATGAACCTAGAGTATCCCTTATTACTTGATGAGTAGAAACTTTCATTTCAAACAGCACTAGTTCTTGGACCCATACTCTAAAAATTTATTGTTTGGGCTTGTTGGGCTGAAAACCCATTCATATTCAGGGTCAATCCAAACTGAGTCCCTACAGTATTGTTGGCCAATAAATGGTTTTTTTTTTTTTTAGGTTAAATGCCTTTTTTTTTTGGCAATACTATAAGACAAATAAATATATAACATATCGCTTTTAGAAAGCTTTCTTCCTTGCCCAAATAACCTAATGGTTGAGCCGTCCCTGACTTGATCCACACTAACTTAACAAAAAAGTAGAGTAAAATTTGTCAAATATTGATGCAATTTCTATCTAAGAGCATCAACAGTAGGGCTTGTATATGCCAAATGTTGCCAAATGTTAGGAACATTTGGCATTTAAGCTCCAAAATTGCTCAACAATGGGAAGGCCATATCACGTATGCCAAAAAAATTTTGAGATTAAGCTACAGTACCATCTCAAATGTAAGATGGTACTGTAGCTGAATTGCATAAAAAAAAAAAAAATCAATACTCTCATTTCCCTTTCCTCTCTCATTTTAACCCGACAATTTCTCTCTCCTCTCTAATTTTTTCTCTTTCTTTTCTCTCTCTTCCTTCTCTCTCTTTCTTTCTACTTTCTCTTCTCCCTGCTCTCTCTTCTTCAATGGAGTGGAGGCAACGACATGAAGGCTCGATCAGAAAAGTTGTGGTGGAGGCGTGGAGGTCGTGGGTTTCCGGCGTTTGGGTCGAATTTGGGTGGTGTTTGGGTTAGTGTTTGGGTGGTGTTTGGCGTTTGACGTTTGGCATTTGGCGTTTGGGTCGAAGATGATGATGATGATGACAGGTTTGGGATGAATAAAGACTGCGACGAGTGACCCTCTCTCTCGCCATCACTGCCAGTGAGAACAAATGGGTTTTGGTTTGGGTTTGGTGAGAACAAATGGGTTTGATTTTGGATTTTGGATTTTGATTTTGATTTGACTGGATTTGGCTGTGCTGTGTTAGTGGTGCTGTGTTGGCATCGGATTGTGTTTTTTTTTTTTTTTTTTTGTGTTCAGCTACTGGGGTTTGTGATTGTAGGGCGGCGGCGTGGGTTTGAAGCTTGGGATTTTTTTTTTTTTTTTTTACGGTAGATTATGGGTTGCTGTTGGTCGTGGCGATCGTGGTGTCAGGTGTGTGTAGTGCGGAGGTGGTGGTGATTGTGTGTGTTGAACAGAAATAAAGAGAGAGAAAAAATAAATAATGTGTTTTATTGCAAATAATGGTAATTGTAGGATATATTATTTTATTGTATAGAAATATTATTTTAATAAGTAGAATAGAAAGTAAAAGTTGAGATGTTTGGTGTATTGTAAATTGGTATAGTATAATTGATAAAGTAATTTTTTAGAATGATAAAATAAGATGGGATATGAAATCTAGACGTGCATGTTCTGACTATAATTTACTCCTCCTCCCCACCTCTCAATCCAAAGAAGTCACGTGGCGCCTTATTAAATTTAATTTCAAACAAAGTGCTCGGACAACAAAGCTAGGTGCCTAAAGTATAGCTCATAATCATAGCACCGGATCCTAGGTTAATACTTTTTTCTCTTTTCTCGACGCACTTCTTACGTACTCAATTAAAAACAATTAAATACTTATTAGTGAACCACTTTTTTTGGGGGTAATGATACAATGAACCACTAATGAATATTTAAATGTTTTTATCCTTCGTTTGGTTATAGTCAAGATTCTGAATTTGATTCCACCTCCATGTTGAGATACAAGAGACAAGGAAAAAAGCATTAATTAATTAATAATTATAATAATAATGTCGAACCTTGCACCATTTTTAACTCCTTGGCTTTGAATTAATTTTTTGTTCCCGTGGCAAGAAGCAACCTCTGATACCCTCCTGGTTCTTATTTTATAGCCTTTGAAAATGAGCCTTACCTGAAGCGGCCTTAGCACTACTGTCATCATCCTATAAATTATGGTTTTTTTACTTGATATTCTACAATTGCAGAATAAAGGGGAATTGTATCAAACATCTCTCTCTCTCTCTCTCTCTCTCTCTCTCTCAATATATTATAATTGAATAATATTAAGGAATGTATTTTTCTCAATAGTTTGATGTAACTTACTGTGATTAAAATAACATCATCTTCAACTAACTTCTCATCTTACAATATTTATATTATGTGTGAAACACAACAACTTTAATTAATCATTGTCGAAAACGAAAATTGTGTTTATAGACTTATTAATTACATGAAATTTATGATGTCGAAAAAACTTACGTGAAATTTATAGCGCAAAACTCAATAGAATTCAAAACTACGAACATATTGAGCACTTGAGCTTTGTGTCTTACCATACCCATAAAATCAATTGTCATTATTTTTTTCTTCTTGCTGACATGGTGAATAGGATTCTTACAACACTTGACTAATCCCTCCGACGAAGAGAAACTCTATTCCACGCACCCAATAATTACAAGAAGAAATTTGTTTTAGGATAATCTTAAAGTATATTTGGAAACCACTAAACCAATCTCTTGAAATTATATTAGTTGTCGTTTGTTTGATTGAAAATACAAATTACTAGTCCAACCTCTTGAATTAAATCAATTATTATTTGTTTAATTGGAAATACTTATATTCATGTTATAAGCACCAAGGAATCTGTTTATAATGACAAGTTTGCCGCTTGATAAATTCATGGCATTGATTGTTCATGCAGTGTCTCCAATTAAATGTGTTAATCAATTTAATTGAAGGCAATCTTGAATCTGTCCATTTACCAAACTAAGTATGTGAACCATGTCTAACCTGTCGGTGAATTTTCTGACATTTTTTTTGTATTTTAAAAAATAAAAAAAATAAAGAAGAAGCACATTTGGTGAAATGTTTTCAAATATTATTATAATACATTAAATTAAAGTGTTACCCCAGAAAAAACATAACACAACTTATTGTTTAAAATATGTTTATGTAGTACACGCATATTACGCTTCCAAATCTTTTTAGGGAGCACAAAATCTTTTGTTTTGTCTTTAAAAATAATATTAAACCATTTCCTTTGCCGTTTGAAGGTATATGATCGAGACTTGTTAATTATTATTCTCAGACACATACGAAGTTATGAACATCTCAACGTTTTGTACCAAGCTTCTAGGTTTATTCTCCAGAATATTTTCCTACATACACACCATGTGGAAACCAAATTTGAATCACATATATTTCATTATAATAAACAGCTCAGAGATGATATAAATATTAAAGGATTCGTTAATTTGTGGACCTAAATTAAGTACTACTTTCATCGTATCTGTCTAGGAATCGTTTATTTTGCAGAAACTGAAATTTTTTTTCTGAAAGTACTATAGATAAAAGTAAAAGTTAGTTGAAATAGTACAGTGAGACCTATGAATAATATCAAAAAGTGCAGTGGAGTTCATGAATAGTAGCAAAAATAAGCTGAATAGTAAAATATTTTTCATTTTTCATTTCAATCTAAACGGAGGCTAAGACGAAAGATATTTCGATCATAAATAATTCATCAAAAAACAAATCATAAACAATTTTATATAAGTACAGAAAAAATTCACACTAAATCTACTATAAATATTATAAAATCAAAGTTTGAGAGAAAATTCACATAGAATTTTTCCATGTAGTTGTATGCCACATTTCATTCTCTCTTAAAAGTTAAAACTAATATATGTACATTTAGGATTTAGCACACAAAAAAAAAAAAGTATTTTTTCTTAAAACAGAAATTTAAGGTATATAAGTACATTTAGCTTTTGCCCTGTGACTTTATATAACTCTACATATTGGCTTACTATTAAATATACTATATAAGAGCTCAAAAAGCTTTAGACACCCTCAACAAATTGAAAATATTGCTAAATTATAGGGAACAAAAATTGTATTTTTGTCTTTATTCTTTAAACAGGAAAAAAGGAAAATAACCCAATGTCAATAACTTTTTTTTAATTAATTTTAAACCCCACATTTATAAGTAATAATAGTCTTTCCACCTCATTCATATTTGTTAAAACACACTATGAAACAACCTATCTAACAAAAGGAAAATTCTCAAACTAGCTCAAACCCTTTCCTCCCTAAACCTCCAAGCATTTTATGCACAAGAAGGCGCCAATTAAGTTACAAAACTCTTGACATCCTCTCTCTACTATATTCTATCTCTTTCTCTAATATCCATAAGACAAATCTAATCGTTAAACTGCATATAAGCATATTCTTTACACTCTTAATACACATGTTAAATTTTGTGTCAATCAAATATTATTTATTATATAATCTATAAACTTATATTTTATGTATAATTTTAAACTACAAAAATTAGTAATTTAAATAATTTATTAATGACATAACTATTGATCTTTAATTTTCTATAAATTTTGCAAGCATGTAGAATATAAGAAGAAGATGTAATCTAATGGTGGATTTGTCAAAATTTACTTCTATACAAAAAAAAATATATATATATATATATATTGAATAAAGTTGTAGTTTTATGCTACAAATAATTTTGTAACTAAATTTTATCTTTGACCATAATGCCCTCTCTCTCTCTCTCTCTTCTGTAGTTATGTATTCTGCTTTCACTCAAAGTCTGTCTTTGACATGGAGAAAAGGTTTTTTTTTTTTTTTTTTTT